>NW_025973364.1:0-9117 GCF_021869965.1 Rhincodon typus
TGCTCCTAAGATGCTGCTTGGCCTGACATGGGGAGGATGTTTCCTATGGTGGGAGAATCCAAAACTAGTGGATTATTACTTAAAATAATGAGTTGCTCACTTAAGACAGATGAGGAGATTTTTTTTCATAGTGGATTGTTAGAGTTTGGCGCTCTCTTCCTCAAAATGTAGTGGAGGGAGTGGAAGTAGGGATCAGTCACAGATTTTGAATACAGAGAATAT
The DNA here is from genome assembly GCF_021869965.1 of Rhincodon typus. Classification (NCBI taxonomy): domain Eukaryota; kingdom Metazoa; phylum Chordata; class Chondrichthyes; order Orectolobiformes; family Rhincodontidae; genus Rhincodon; species Rhincodon typus. The sequence continues at coordinate 223 of NW_025973364.1, forward strand.
ATAGTCAGAGACTTTAAACGTGTTTATGGCAGAGATTGATAGATTCTTGATGACCAAAGACAACAGCCAAATACACACACAACAAACCTCAAAGTGGTCCTGGGCGAGACTTTATAAATCTTCACACAGAGAGTGGTGGGCGCATGGAATGCGCTGCCAGCAGTGGTAGTGGAGTCAGATACTTTAAAGACTTTTAAGTGACTCTTGGATAGTAAAATGTAGGCTATGCAGGGTGGTTTGATCTTAGTAGGATAATAGGTCGGCACTAAGGTCCTGTACTGTGCTGTACTGTTCTATGTATGTTTTGTTTTTGGTCATGGTCGGATAAGTGGTTTCAGTGATGTTAGCTGAACTAGCCGGGATCGTTATCCCTCCTTTCATCTATGGACAGAAGACTTAGGAGCAGAGCACTTGTGCGATGTGGCTCCTCAAGCCTGCTCCACCATTCAATAACATCATGGCTGCTCTCAATGTGGCCTCAACACCAAATTTCTAGCCTGACCTCCTATTCCTTGGCTCTCTTGTTGATCAAAAATCCAAATCAGGCCTAAATATAATTGGTGACCCAGCCTGCACTGCTCTTTCGAGACCTGCGCATTAATGACCCTCTAAGCGAAGAAAAATCTCTTCACCTCCATCTTAAATGAGAGGCCGCTTCCTGTTAAACTATCTGACTAGGAAGGTCTGAGAGTGTGAAGGAGGCAGGTTTGGTCAAGGCATTCAAAAGGGAGCTAAATTATTATCTGAATTAAAAATATGTGCAGGGAAAAGATTCGGGGGTGCAGTTTTAGATCCACTCAGTGGGGATTATGGGGCAGATGGTTTAGCACCTCATCTGAAATTTCCCATTTCTGAAAGCACAGCACTGCCTCACAACTGCACTGGGAAGGTCAGCCTAGTTTTTTGTGCTAAAGTTTTTGGACAGGCCTTGGTCCCTCAAGATTCTTACTAAGAGTGCTATCTCAGGAATGAAGGGTGACTGTGGGGAAGGGTTGTGTCTTTTCAGAGTGGAATCCCATAATGTAGCAACTGAGCACTGCAGCTGCCTTTATTGGTCAGTGCATTGAGCTGAAGAGTTGGGAGGTCATATTGTGGCTGTGCATTGGTTTTTGGAATACTGCTTTCAATTCTGGCCTCCCTTCCATAGGAAAGATATTGTTAAACTTGAAAGGGTTCAGAAAGATTTATAAGGATGTTGCCAGGATTGGAGGGCTTGTGCTATAGGGAGAGGCTGAATAGGCTGGGGCTATTTTCCCTGGAGCGTCAGAGACTGAGGGGTAACCTTATACAGGTTTATAAAGTCATGAAGAGGCATGGATAGGGTAAATAGTCAAGGTCTTTTCCCCAAGGTAGGGGAGTCCAAAACTAGAGGGCATAGGTTTAAGGTGAGAGGGGAAAGATTTAAAAGGGGCCTAAGGGGCAACTTTTTCACACAGAGGATGGTGAGTGTATGGAATGAACTGCCAGAGGAAGTGGTGGAGGCTGGTATATGATTAGGAAAGGTTTAGAGGGATATGGGCCAAATGCTGGCAAATGGGAATAGATGAGCTTAGGGTGTCTCGTCATTGCAGACCAGTTGGACCTAAGTGTTTGTTTCCATGCTGTACATCTCTATGACTCTACAAACAATCCCAAGCAGCAAACGCTGGACCCCACTGTCCAGCAATGCAAGACTTCTACAGAGAGTGCTGGAGAAACTCAGCGAGTCAGGCAGCATCTACGAAGAGAAAACAGAGCTAACGTTTCGAGTCCAGCGACTCTGCCAGCAATGCCCACATCCCATGATAAAATAAAAGGCAACAGCAAAGTGTTTATTTGACCCTGGATTTGGGTTTGTCTCTTGTTTGGCAATTGAACTGGTGTTGGACAGTGATATGGCAGGAAGAGTTGACTTGAAGTCAAGCCAACCTGAGCTCAGCATACTCAGCAGAAACCTCTTCTGACCCAGACACCACCGCCCTTCTCCCTTTGTTTCTGCTGGATCTGACACTTCGACCTTTTACCAGATTGGAGTTATATGACACCCTTTGTGATCGAGTCCTAAAAATTAACCTTTCACCCCTCCTGATCCCTCTGCACTGAAGCATTTTGAAGTGTCTACATGTTGATAATAAGTTGCTTTTTTATTCTTCGGATCAACACAGATGACTTCACACTTATCCAAGCTAAACTCTGCCTACCACATTTTGGCTCATTCACCTAACTCATCCATATCCATTTATAAATTTCTCATTTCTTCACTTCAATTTGCTTTTCCACCTATTTTAATGGTGTCTGCAAACTTGATTACAGTAAACTTTAACCCTGCACCAAGTCATCAATATAGTTTGTAAATCCATAGTGTATTGCATCTGCAGCTATGAGGCCCAGATAATGTTCTGGGACCAAGGTTTGAATCCTGCCATGGCAGAGGGTGGAATTTGAATACAAGAAAAATCTGGGATTAAGAGTCGAATAATGACCATGAAACTGTTGTCAATTCTTGGGAGAAACCACACATTCGGGTCATATCCTTCAGGATACCTTTACCAGGTCTGGCCTACATGTGACTCCAGATTCACAGCAATGTGGTTGATTCTTAACTGCATTATGGGCACTTAGGGATGGGCAATAAATGCTGCCTGGCCTGTGACACCCTCATCCTGTGAATGAGTAGAGAAAGGGATGATTCTCTGAGCCTTTGAGGCAGCAAAGTGAGTTTGCAGAAAGTCAGTCTGAGCACTCAAACATTTTGTCACCTCTAATTGTTCTGCGTGGAAAGATGGCCAACCATTAGCCATCAGATGCCCCCATCGAGGATGGGACTGCAAGCATTCTCGAAGTTGTTGACACTCCCATTCCTGGCGAGAATACTGAAAAAGGGCAGATTTCTGAGCTTTAAAACAGGGTCCCAGCATCACTTATGGTCATGTGACACCAGCAGAAGTGAGTAAGTAGATTGACTCTGTTCATTTTGAAAGATTAGCTATGCCTGCTCCTGCTCCATCTGTCTTCAAATATTACTGACCTTGCTAAAGGAAGGTATCCACATTCACACAACAAAGTCGCTGTTGGTGAGATGGTGGCTGTCTCCAAAATATCTGGAGCCTCTCATTTCTCATTTTAATTCTCCAAGCAATCAAACACGGCCTCCTGTGACAGTCTGGGTAATGGTGCAGGCACTCAGCTTTCTGCTTCCTGGCTCCTCATCTCTCTGACCATCTCTGTGCCGGTGGAGGTGACTTGGGGGCAGGATTGAGGTCATCTGTGAGGCCTTGAGTAGCTGCATAGCCCGCAATTAAAAGGCTGTGTTGGTGATTCAAGGGCAACAGATGGTGGGATACACACATCAAAGGAATAGAACTTGGGGACGTTTGAGGGAATGGTCGGGACGAATTGGATAGTTTGTGCAGAACTCAGGTAAGATGGGCTGAATGGCCTTTTTGTTCTGTGCTGTATGACTGTGCTGGTGCGGGCGGAACTGACTCCAGCAACGAGCAGCACATAGGCAAAAGAAACAACATTCAAAAGCACAAGTGAGGCATTCAGAGAAAAAAATGAACACATTGTAATTCCAAACAAGTCACCTTTATGCAATGCAGATGGAAGTTTGTGCAGTTGTTCTGCAAATATTTCTGACTGGAAAGTAGCCTGTATGTGAAACGTGTGCAGCACAGTCACAGTGCTGCTACTCTGCTGCAATAGGAGGGGGTGCATGAACTTGATGTGTTTGCATGCGATAACCTGGGTAAGTGCGTTGTTGGTGCAGTGGTGACTCAGACTGAGGAGAGCGAAGGAACACACACCCGCGCTCCCCCCAACCGAGTGTCTGTCAGCCTGTCTGTTCTCCTGAACTGGTGAACCATCTGCTGAGGAGTAGCAGTTAGCGATTAATCCTGGCCTCCTTTCAGATCTGTGTGAGCAGACACATGTCTGTAAAGGTCTTTGGCAAGAGCCTGGCCTCTGAGGAATGCTGAGGCAGAAGGATAGGATGTCTTGCTGCGGGTTTTGATGTCTCTCATCTCTCTATTCCCATCACTTTGGCCCTAACCCTACAGGCGAGGATAGTCAGAGTTCATTACAGCTGAGAATGTGCAACAGCCTATGTGCATTTTAACCCTTGCAGTTGCAAAAAGAAAATCAAGACAAAAGAACTCTTGTTTCTTTAGCGGATCTCATAGCCTCAACACATGCCTGAAACACAAGGAAGGTTACATGGCAAAATGTTTGCTTTTCTGTCATGTAGCTAAAAGATACTTGCTTTTATTGGTCAAGGCATTGAATACAAGAACAAGGTTGATGGAGATGTACGCTAGTTGGGTCACAGTTGGAATACTGTGTGCAGCTCTGGTCACCTTACTGTAGGAAGGATACATTACACTAGAGAGTGTGCAGAGGAGATTCACCAGGATGTTGCCTGGGCTGGTGTGAATCAGTGATAAAGAGGGACTAGAGAGGCTGGGTTTCTTTTCCTCAGAGCAGAAAAGGAGGAAGGATGCTCTGATTGAGGTGTATAAGATGAGTGGCATTAACAGGATAAATACAGAAAAAACTTTTCCCCTTCGTAGAGTGATCAATACCCAGGGGAACACAGTTTTAAGGTAAGGAGCAGGAGGTTTAGAGGGGATTTGAGGATTTTTTTTTTCACCCAGAGGATGGTGGGAATCTGAAACTCTGCCTGTGAGGATGGGAGAGGCAAGGACCCTCAAGATAATTAAGAACTATTTAAGTGAATTGCTGTAGCTACCACTGCTACAGGCCAAGTACTGGAACACGGGGTTAGAATAGATGGCTGTTTGTTGACTAGCACAGACACAATGGGCTGAAGGGCCTCTTTCTGTGCAGTAAAAACTCAATGGACTCTCTCTATGCTTCTAGATATTTTTCAGTGTTAAATTTTCTCTCTCTGTCCTGGAAGTTCGGGCCTTCATTGCAATGTAAACAGACAACCTGTTCAGCATTACCTGACATAGTGTCCATAGTCTGAGGCAAGAGACGGTATGGACTGTCCTATCAGCTCCCTATCCTGGGTTGTACTTACTGAGACGGAAACCATTCAGCCCATCATGATCAAAGAAGAGCTATCCAAATTAACTTCACTTTCTCACTCTTGTACCAAAGCTTAAGGACATGTCAAGAGTAGGCTGTTTTGTTTTTCAACCTGATGAGAGTTTCTGCCTCTAACACCTTTTTGGGCCATGAATTCCACATTCTTACTCTTCTCTGTGTGAAAATATTATTCCTCAGTTCATCTCTAATCCATTATTTTAAATCTGACCCTTCTGATTATTGTCTGATCTCTTAATGGAAACGGGTCCTTTCTATTCACTAGCTGGGCCCTGCATAATCAAACGCCCTCAACCTCCTTCCCTCAGACACCTCCATTCCAATAAAACAACCTCAGCCTATCCAGTTTTCCCTCGTTACTAAAATTCTCCATTCCTCACTAGTTCTCATCAACCCGTTGCGTTTCCACTCGAGAGCAATTATTTTCTTCCTTCAGTGTGGAGACCAGAACTGTACACAGTTCTCTAGCTGTGTCCCATCTGGGTCTTATTCAGTTTGAGCCTCAATGCCTGGCTCTTATATCTATGTCTGAGGCAACAGAGAAGAGTATCCCAAAAGCCTCTATAAGCACCAGAGAACGGTACGTTCTACAGTCTTGCAGGCGAATTTAAGAGGTTTTGTTGAACATAACTACGGGGAAAGTCCAATCCCATGTGGGTGATAGGGCCCAAGAGGTGAAAGTGTTTTATACCTCAACCATTTCACAACTGAACTGCTGAGTCTCAGGACCTCAAATGTTATCCGGATCTTGAGTAATCGAACCTCCCACCTCCAATCAGCCTTCTCCGTTGTGTTGAGACTTGGTCCCTACCCATGGGTTGGGTCATCAATGTCCCTCCTCACTCTCAGCAGCAGCTGTATCATCAGTGCCAGCGGAGGGAGCCTGTTCTGGATCTCTCTCCCCTTGGCTGAAGGTGAGTGAGGAAGGTGAGCCGTGTCACTCAGAGAAATTTCTGGCTGTGGCCATTTCCAACATGCATGAGCAGTTTCAGTTACAGGTTTGTTCAGCTAAGGTAGAGGAACCCAACAAATCAATCATTATGCCCCCTTAGCCCAAACAAGAGGAAATGTTCCAATCAGTGACAGACACAATTGGACCAATTTAATTAGACTTTTAAAGGCAAAGTGAAGATTTGGATGTCATAGAGGGAGCTAAGAGACACTCCTCACACTATAAGGAAATTCACAGGTTATCAGTTTGTGATATGTTGATTTCCGTTGTACACCCCAGTGCATGATAAGGGAGGAAATGCTGTTGAAATCAAACCATCTCAGGCTCCAATTTCATGTCTGATATCACAATCACATCAAGTCTTAAGGTCATAGAGTCATTCAGCATGGAAACAGACCCTTTGGTCCAAACAGTCCATGCCAAACATAATCCCTAACCAAAACAGTCCCACTTGCCTGCTCTTGGCCCATATCCTTCCAAACCTTTCCTTTTCATGTACTTATCTAAGTGTCTTTTGGACGTTATAACTGTTCCCACATCCGCTACTTCCCCAAGAAGTTCATTCCACATGTGAACCACCCTCTATGCAAAAAAAAATTGACCCTTATGTATTTTTTAAATCTCTCTCCTCTCACCTTAAAAATATCCCCCCTAGTCTTGAAATCCCCCATCCCAGGGAAAAGACACCTACCATTAACCCTATCGATACCCCTCATGATTTTATAAACCTCTATAAGGTCACCTCTCAACACCCTAGGCTTCAGTGAAAGAAGTCTCAGCCTATCCAGCCGTTCTTTATAACTCAAACCTTTCAAACCCGGCAACATCCTGGTTCTTTTTGTTCTGCTCAGTGGCTATTCCTGGAGTAAAGATGTATTGAACCCTTTACTCTGCGCTGCCACTTTCAGGGATCTACAGGCATTAACTCCAAGGTCCCTTGATCACTTGGCAGTTTTCAGAATCCTACTGTTTGTTATGTGTATCTCATCTTGTTTGTCTCCCTCATGAATTAGCTCACACTTTTCTGGATTGAATTCCACTTGTTACTTTTCTACGCACCTGCCCAGTCCATTGATATTTTTCCTGTACAAACAAGCAATGAACTGCGGATGCTGGAAATCTGAAATGAAAACAGAAGCAGCTGGAGAAACTCAGCAGGTCTGGCAGCATCTGTGCAGAGAGAAAACAGAGTTAAGGTCTCAGATCCAGTGACCCTTCTTCAAAACTGATTGTGGCTAGGTAAAGGCGATATTCGTGATGAAGACCGAGGGTAGGGTGCAAAGGGGAGGGAGACGGGAGTGAATGATAGGTGGAAATGGAGCCCAGAGAGAGACAACGGCAGTTGGGCAGACAAAAGGATGGTTTGGTGAGCCAGGGAGAAAAGAAAAGCTGCTAATCCGAATCATTATTGAGTAAAAATAGGTTGGCTGTGATAAAGAAGCCCATGTGATGACAAGGTGTGGTGTGTGCGGATGGAGGAAGGATATGGAAGAAAATGCTCAGGCCGTAAAATTATCAAACTCGCTATTGAGTCCTGAAGGCTTCAGGACCCCCAAATGGAAAAGGAGATGCTGTTCTTCCAGCTTGTGCTGAGCTGCGCTAGACAACCACAGCAAGTCTGAGATAACAAGGTGTAGAGCTGGATGAACACAGCAGGCCAAGCAGCATCAGAGGAGCAGGAAGGCTGATGTTTCGGGTCTGGACCCTTCTTCCGAAATGGGGGAGGAGAAGGGGACTCTGAAATAAATAGAGTGAGGGGAAGGCGATGATGGAAGGTGGATAAAGGAGCAGATAGGTGGAGAGAAGATGGACAGGTCAAGGAGGCGGGGATGGAGCCAGTAAAGGTGAGTGTAGGTAGGGAGTTGGGATGGGGTTGGTCAGTTGGGATGGAGGGGCGAGTAGGTGGTAGGGAAGATGGACAGGTCAAGGAGGCGGGGATGAAGCTAGTAGGAAGAAAAGGGGGGTGGGGATTGGTCAGTGAGGTGGGAGGAGCGGATAGGTGGGAGAAAAGACAGACAGGTCAAGGAGGCAGGAGCGAGCTGTCTGGTCTTGGGATGAGGTCGGAGGTGGGGAGATTTTGAAGCTTGTGAAGTGTGAAGTTCATCCAGCTCTATACTTTGTTATCTCAGACTCCAGCATCGGCAGTTCCTACTATCTCTACAGCAAGTCTGAGACAGGGATGTTGGCCATGGAGCATTGTGGTGTTTTAAAATGGCAGGCAACCGGAAACTCAGGGTCTTTTTTGTGGGCAGAATGTAGGTGTTCTGCAAAACGATTGCTCAGTCTGCATTTTGTCTCCCCAATGTACAGGAGACCACATTGTGAGCAGCAAATGCAGTAACTAGATTGAGTGAAGTGCAGGTAAAGTACTGCTTCAGTTGGAAGGTATGTCTGGAAGAGGAGGGAGGATGTAAATAGGCTGGAGTTACACCTTCTGCAATTGCATGGGAAGGTGCCGTGAGGCTGTGTGGAGGTGTTGGGAGTGAAGGAGCAGCAGACCAATGTGTCCTGGAGGGAATGTTCCCTACAGAAGGCCAACAAGGGAGGGGAATATGTGACTGGTAGTGGCATCCTGCAGAAATGGTGGCTCCCAATCATTTGGATGTGGATGCTGGTGGGATGTAAAGTGAGGTACAGGGTAGACTATCACCCAGACGGCCAATTTTTATGTTGTCTGCACGTTTCGTAGTCATGCCCCCTCTCTCATTGTAATAGACTAGGAAGAGGGGTAGAGCAAGAGAGAAAGAATTGACCTGTGGATAAAATACAGGCAACCAGGATCATCCTTTCAGCCAACAAGGTGCAGGGCTGGATGAACACAGCAGGCCAAGCAGCATCATAGGAGCAGAGAGGCTGACGTTTTGGGCCTAGACCCTTCATCAGATGAAGGGTCTAGG
>NW_025973365.1:0-9116 GCF_021869965.1 Rhincodon typus
AAACGTCAGCCTCTCTGCTCCTATGATGCTGCTTGGCCTGCTGTGTTCATCCAGCCCTGCACCTTGTTGTCTCGGATTCTCCAGCATCTGCAGTTCCTACTATCTCTGTGAAATTAATGTCGTTGGGCAAGAAGAAAGATTGGAACGGAAATCCTGTCGGAGGGAGGAACAAGGCAGTTCTGAGGAAGGGTCACCGGACCCAAAACGTTAACTCTGTCTTTTCCTTCACAGATCCAGCCAGACCTGCTGAGCTTTTCCAGCAACTTTGTTTTTGTTTCTGATTTACAGGATCCGCAGTTCTTTCGATTTTTTTTTACGAACTTTAAGCTAACTCGCTGATAATTACCTGATTTTTTGCCTCCTTCTGTTTTTAATAAAGTTATATCTGACAAATTTTATATGAACTTAAATACCTATATACGTGAAATATTCTGTAAGCTGAATTTTGTGTCTGATAACTAATTATATTTGCAAAAATCATTTCTAGCTGTCTCATAACAGAAATGTCTTTTAACCCTAAACTTAAGTGGCAACTAACTTTAGAGCACCTCCATCAGTTTGTCCATGAATGGGAAAAAGAATTATACTCATATCTGAAAATATGTAAAGTTTCCATTATAATCAAAAAGGTTAATGGTTAATACTTTTAGGAATAAATTCCCTTCAGAATATCCATTTAGTTCTTTGTTGGTAGAGTCCATATAAATAGCAGGAACAGTTTTAATTCAGTGATGATTGTAGGAAAAAGAATGCATTATTTTCTTTGTAACTTTAGATCTGTATCTTCCTTTCCTTCATGTATAATACTCGGTTAGTGCATAATTCAGATAGAGATTTTTTAATACAAAATTATTTGTTAATCATTAGATATGGATTTTTCAAAGTATGATTCAAGTTGACAAAATGCCAAGAGGGATAATTAAGGCTGGAATTTTGTCTCTGATTATTTGTTTATTATGGAAATTTCCTCAATTTAAATTAAGAATCTACATTAATACATTCACTATTCCAGCAACATTCCACTGAGATGCCTTTCAATAAATCTTAAGACATTTTAGAAGCTAAATACAGTTTGATCATGCAGTTGTCACTTTATTAAAATTGGAGGCAATTTTCAACACAGTAGAAATTGCATGGTGGTGTGTGTGATGTTCGCTACACCCATTTATACTCGTGGAAAGTTTAACCTTTTAACTGGTTAGAAGCAATCCCAGGAAAATGTATGGCATGGCAGTATCAGAGCGGAAGATAATTGTGGGGCCCGAATGAGCATGAGGATCACAGATGTTTACTGTGTAGTTAGTGTGAGCTGCAGTAGTCACTTTAAGGACTGCTGGTTAGTTTGCTTGATTTCCAATATCAATGGGGTGAGTATGAGCAGCATATTCATGACTTACTGCAACCTACATTAAATCTTGATACATATGTATATATATTATAATGAGGCCCTTTTTAAGGTCTGCTGAAATGGCCCTGAGTGACGAGTGGGAAGTAGGTTTTTGAAAAACTAATTGCGTGCCTGCCTATCATTTTTCACTGTAACAAGAGCAGTAAGCTACTGAAAAGCACCACAACTGCATTTGAAAATATAAAAATGGTCACAACTAATGTCTTTCTACTGCAACTCTTTATATTTTCAATGGGTTGAACATTTGTCTCTGATAGAAATATTATGAAAAGGCCTTTGATAAAGAAGCCTGGTGTCAGTTTGTGTCAAAATGGGTTTTCTGTAATGTTTTGTGTAGATTCTGTTTGCTTTACATTGCTTCTACAGCAGTCCTTTTTTAATTAAAGCTGATAAAGCACTCAAAGTCTAAGTACAGTTACAGTAATGGTCGTAAATATTCAACTGATTTCTCAGATACCAGAGATATACATTTAAAAAATCATGTCAAGTATGAATACATGTAGCTGCCATTTTACAGCATTTTAAAAAGAGATTAATAAACATGTTACTGAATGCTTTAGCTAAATGTATTTTGTTTTAATAATCAAGGTAGTTTTGGAGGGAAGGCACACAAGTTCACTATTTGGGAAAAGAATGCCATGAACAATGTCAATTTTTTTTTGTTTCTCTCTTCTATATTTCCACAGATAGTGTTGCAGACTAGATGTACAAATCAAACGTATAATCTGTAACATGTACTGTAAAATCAAGATTTAGTACCACACATTGAATAAAATTGGCATTTGTGATGTATGATGCACCTTCCTAGCATCATGCTACTTCTAAACTGTAGCCAATGGCAAGGAGTTTTTGGGCCAGTAGTGATCTTGCCTACTGCTGGAAAATCAGGAGCAATTCCACCTTAATCTATCATTGGGACTGATTTTACATTCCTCAGTCTGGGCTTCCGAGCCTTTACAATATAGGCCTCTACCACTGGGCTGCATGTCAATCAGATAAGGGCAGCCCTTCAATCCCAGAAGCACCTTAAGGAAGGAGTAGCCACTGCTATCAGTAACATCAATGGTAAATCTAGGTAAATGGGATTGGTCCTGCCAGGGCCATTCAAGCAGGCACTGGTGAAGGGCAGTATGGCCATTTGTGAGGGTAGATGTGGGCATTTCAACAGGGTAAGATTTACTATAAGGAGGGTCCTCCATTGGCCAGAGGGTGCCAGCTCAGGAGGGACAACACACAAGCCCACAGGGATGCTGCCAAGGTATATCTGCCTGCATCTGAATGTGGTAGAGTGCCCACCAGCCACTAGTAGTGGCACAAAGATGCCCTAAAGTGACATTTAATTCTCCAGTAAGGGGCCCAAATAACCTAGGTGAGAGAGTCAAGCACCACTTGTTCCAGCACTGGTAAAATACCAGTGGCAACAGGATGGGGATGGGTGCGCTGCACGCTCATCGTCCGTGTAATGTTTTACTGCCTGCATCTCCCAGCATGCTCGCTGGGACAGAGTAACATCCCAATGAATACAATATTGTCATGCAGGAAAAATTGCATAGTCCCAAGGTAAAAAATGGGTATGAAGAGTAGACAAATCTAATTTTGGTCTTGTTGGTTGAGGGACCCCTATTAATCCAGGAGGACTTCCTTCTCTTTCTTGAAAATGTTCAGCTTAGCAGGCAGATTGGACTGCTTTTACATTTAATCTAAAATGAGGCACTTTTGACAATACTGCCATTGTGCCGTAATGAAACATCTTCCCATGTTATGTCCACCAAACTTTTCTGGGCTTTGGACCACATATATTATTTAGTTTTCATTTTGATGCCATAAGATAGATGTTCTCAATATTTTTCTCATTATACCAAATATAAAAAGTTGATAAAAGGCCCATTTGTGATGAATGTTTGACTGTACTTTTCAGCATACAGGTTTATGCATGTGTTCAGGAGATTCAATCTTGTAATATGTTTTAATCAGAAATAATGACCTCAGGATATTCAGCATTTAGAAATGTTTTTGAGCAATGTCTTTTTGCTCGTGTAAAATATTTATAAACATGCTTGTATTGCTTTTATAAATCATGTAGATTTGAAATTATGCCAAATGTGCAGTCCTTTAAATTAAATTTATCTATGGAATATTCTTAAATAAGTGAAAACAAGCTGAAGTAGATGACAGCCTGTTTGCACTCTGCTTCCATCACTGATATTTGATATTGCTGCAATAAATGCAGTGCCATAGAACAATGACCTACTCATTCTGTTTCAGAAGTATTAACAAAATTGCATTGTTACAAAAAAAAACAAATGAAAATATAAATATAAATAAAACAAATATTAGTCTATTAAGAAGGGATGGAAATAAATCAACTGGTTGCAGCAAAAATACATTAATGGACATCAGTGTGTTGCACACGTAGTACCAAGACTGTTTGAAAGGTGCTAATTGGCCTCCTGCAACTGTCATAGTGGGTTAGTTTTGTCATTTGAAACCTTTAGCCAGGAATTGAACACTTTAAGGCAGCTGGAAAAATGACATGAGAATGAGAATGAGAAATGCTTTACTCATACAATAAGTGCATGATCAAAATATGTATTCATCTTTGTAGATTAAAATGACGTAGTTGAAATATGTAATTTTCATTAAACATGGACAATGATTTTATTAGGACCTTGCCGTTCCTATCAACCTCCTATTTCTCACAGTATGCAACTTACTTAATCAGCCTAACATAACTAGGTTAGTGCCTATCGTTTTGCACGTTACGAGAAGCAGCCTGTTCTCTATCATTATGTGTATTTCACATAATCCTAAAGGAATTTATTGTTCCTTTGAGAAGGGATTGTAGATTGGTAATTGGATAAGAACCTTTTCTGCTAGAATAGTGGCTGATTGCAGTTACAATGGGTTGTCATAAATGCATATTGAGTATTTTGCTCTGTATTCTAAAACTCTATTTTCTAACGTTATCTTTTCAGGAACCAACCTTGTAGTTGGTTTTATGGGAGCTGCTCCCATTTTTTAAACCACCTTCAGGCTAGCTACTTTTTTGCTATGTTTTAAAGTTATATTACCAAATGAGACAATATTTCAAATATTTCCACACCAATTAGTAGTATAATATGTGCCACATACTTTATTTTTAAAAGAAAGAAACAACTCAATTTCTCATGTGCCTTATAAAAATTTTGATTAAAATAAGTTTACATGTAAAGAATAGATGCAAATGCAGTCTGGTTTTCTTTCAGCAAGCAAACTATAATCTTGAAGGGCAGCAAAAGCTTCTGCAAATTACGAAGAAAGAATCAAGGAACCCCCACATGGAAGACCCACAGGATTTAAATGAACAATCGGTGAGTGAATTACAATATTTCTTTTTGTTTAGAATGATTACTTCATTTTGAAAGGGGTTCACAGAACATTGTTGTGGAAGCTTTAGTCAGAAATACAAGTTCATGACTTGGGTTTATCACAGTTCTTTTTCCAAATTACACCAAAATCCAACTTGATTGAAACTGTAAAATTAATTTACTTGTTATCATTTACAAGCTGTTTAAAAATAATCCAGAAACAAGTCTTTTCTGTCTAGATGTGAATGTCTTCTAGTAAGATATTTACACACGTAAAGCAGTCTTAAAAATGAGAAGGGAAAAGGCCCTGGGAAGTTCTTAAAGTAATTCTTCTTAGTGTTGGAACTGTTTGTCCAATAACATGCTTGAATTTTGTTTTACTGAGGTTGACCATTTTTCTTTGTCAATTAAGCTTGCTCTTAGTTCATCAAAATGTGTTAGTTCATCAAAATGTATGGATAAGGTGTACCATTCATGCTTGCGACATATAAATTTTAGAATGCAGTTTTTTTAAACGCTGTTCATCTGTAAATGTTTATGTTATCTTATATCTTGTTAAAATGGAAATTTGCTGTTAGGTTGTATTTATTGATTTCCCGTTAATGTTTTGATAATGTGTGATTTAAGCCTGAATGGGAAAATCAAGCCAAACAGCATTGTCATAATGATAATTTTTCTGAGAGATTTCAGTGTGGTCAGACAAGTGAAAATCTGATTCTTGTTTTGCTTTTGTTGGTAAACATATCCTAGCAAGTTTGTGAACTCTGACCAAGGAGGTGTACTTACTGGAAAAGTTGCTTACTTGAAACTAAAATAATGCTGGTATCATTTCTAATTGTGCAGCTATTCCATTGCTAAAATATTGCTCTTATTCTCTTAATATGAATCCTGTACATTGCAGTCATATTGGTGCTGGAAGATCTACAGCGTAATAGGAATATTGATAATTTGATATCAAGCAAAGCTAATGCAATGCTAGATTCAATAATTAAAATCAATCTATCTCTGTTTATCAATGTTTGAACCCCCGTTTTGTATTAATAGATGCTAACAAAAGTAAAAGGCTATTAATTTAATATGTTATTAGCAGATGGATCCTTTTTGTTTTATAGAACAAATATAGAACAAATACAGCACTCTCCAATACTTTAACAGGACTGTTACTAAGGTTATACTTACTACTTAAGACATATAATTTAAAAATATTTACAGTATTTTTGTAGTTATATTTCATATAGTATTGATGGTGGAAATCACAGCCCATTGTTTATTCAGCACCAGTAATACTGCTCTCTGTGATGCAGCTTGCAACCATTCAGGAATTTGTTAAGGAAGGATTTATGTTGTCAAATGAGTGTTAATGTTTTGTAACCAGCTGCTTGTATGACAGCTGAACCACTGTATGTGTTAATTCTGTAGTCAACACTAAAGCCAATAGAAGCACTTGTTGGTTATACTGTCTGGTTAATAAGTACCATATAATGACCACGTTGTGTTAGCAATTATACTACTATCCTTTATTCTTAAATAACAGTAAATTATATTGTGATGTTTGCCACTTCCTTACCCTCACCCACATCTTATACTCACAATGCCAAGAGTAACATTCAGGCTAATTTTATTGATAATTCTACAATAGTGTAGCTGTTGGCCATTAACTGTTATTTTCTTAAACATGTTGCTGTGGCAATGGTAACATCAACCTATAACCTTATCTAAAATTTCAATACACTAACTACTGTTACTGACAGTCGTATTTCTTTGTTTATTTCAAATTATATTGTAAGTAGGCATTGTTGTGGATGAATTACAGGCATCGATCCAACCATTCTGTGCCTTAGCCCACTGGTATGTAGGGATATATCTATGGAATATTCAAGTCAGCTCGTGACAGCAAGCCCTCAAATCAGTCAATCTCCTCAACCACCAGATATACAGAGCACAGTAATTTTCTCCACTGGATGCCTTTTTCCATGTTTCAAAAAAAAACTTGGCCTAAAATCGAGGTCAGTAGATTACATGGATGAGTAAGCCATTTGTAATGAAAAACAAGAAGCGTAACATATCTCAGGTGTAGACATAATAGGCACATGACGTTGGATGCGCAACATTGCTGTACCATTCAGATTTATATGGAGAACTTCAGGCTTTTTAAATGAAGGAGGAAATCATGCACATCCTTTGTGCATGATAACATATTTTTGCTCCTTTTTCTAATTGAGCAAATGAAATTAGGGGTTTATCAGTTTCCTGTGAATATAGTATTTTTACTTTTGGTGATTGTGAATCTGAATTGATTCAAACTGGTATAGTTCAGATTTGTTCTCTCCTCCAAAATTTGTCTTTTTGGATCAAATCCAATTGAACATGAGCTTCTGTGTGTTGCAATCCAAATTAGCACGAGGTTAAAAAGATATATAAAAGCCAGTTGCATCATAAAGAAACCTCAATCTCAAATTGCAGAGTTATGGGTTTGCATCTGAGTGTTCCCAAGTGAAACCAGTTGGCAGGGAAAGATGTTAATTGAAGTTGAGATATTTCTCTGTAGGCAAACAAGTTTCACCAATTTTATTCGAGAAAGAAAGCATGATATAATGTTCTCATTTTGATCAAACTATTGGTGCAGTTTAGACCTTGTTCTAGTTAGGACAAATAATTGACCATCATATCTGTATTTTCCAATTTGTACCTCTCTCCAATGTATATATCTGAGGAAAAACCCTTCCTTACTTTGAAATGATCTCATGGGCAAATTCACTTGCTGCACAGGTAATAAAAAACAGTGAATTATTTATTTTTCTGCTAGTGAAAATTGTTGGTGGCTTAAACCTTGCATAGAGTAAACAGTTTAATGTTCAATAATTAAGAAATTCTAAGATGGAAATGAACAATTTTGATCATTTTAACAGGAGCAGAGTATGACTCATTGCAAAATATCACTTTCCAGATTTTCTTGAAATAGCTTTTTAATATTTCTCTTAAAATTTGATAATATTGGTTAATCAGCGACAGTCGTGTCACACTAATTATGAAGGGTTACAACTTTTACAAGTTGGTGTTTTCTCCTTATCAGTGATCCACGGTTACAGAAAAGTTTTATTGTTTAGCAATATGGTGTAGATTTCCAAACAGGGATTCATTAAGAAAGGTTGTAATTTCATCCTTTAGACTTGTCCTATATAGCTGTTCGAAATATTTAGGTCACAAAGCCTTAGAAACAAACAATGGTTAGATAAGTAGGACAGTATCCATGTTTCTGTTTGTTTTATTAATAGCCATCATGAGAAATCACACCTATTTTATGGTTTCATTTTATTTTGTGAAATTGTGACCCAGTTTTATCATGTTAAATATTTTCTTAAGTGTTAGTTTTTTTAAAGTCAAGTTTCAGTTCTCTGCCTTTACAATTATGACCTGTTCGACTTTTATCAATGGAAATGATGGGCTAAATTTTCCGAGCCCCTCGATGGTATGGGCAATGACGAATCGATTGGAAATACACAGTGAGATTGTAAAAGTGAGCTTATCCGTGTCGAGAAAATAAAATCTGATTTTCCAACCCAGGTTTGAATGCCGAGATGAGAATTTTGCAAGTGAGAGAGAGGCAAGAGGCCTATTTACATGCATTTGCATCTCGTCAGTTCCCAATTTCACCTCATTTATGTGAAATTTCCTATTCTCCCACATGGTGGAAAGTAACGAGACAGCGGCAGCTATCTGATGGCTCCAGCCTACTGCTTGCTCCTCCAGGTTTCCACGGGCAGTGACTGTGTGCACTCCTTTCTGTTTTAGTTGGCACTGGACCAGCTGCTCTACATCACCATAGGACATTTCGGACTAACTTGAAAAAAAACACTTCTCCACTTCCATTCTTCGCTTCACTTTGGAATACACAGTTTTCATTGCAGTGCTGCTGCTGGGTTGCTTTGCATGCAGACAATAGATAGCCATCTCGTACATCAGAGCTGGCTGCATCTTGGGGCTTTTTGCTCACTTAGCATCCACTTCACACGTACGTGGATATCTTGGCCTTCTCGTTGTCTTGCCTCCTCGCATTTGCTTACCGCATTCAGAACTGAAAGGCTCCCAGTAGCTCAGACGTACCTTGCCTTTTAGAGCAGGCACAGAGCTAGGCAGTTTGTCATAGATGTCAGCAGTGATTAGTGAAGAGGGTGTACATGTTTGCTGTGTGGCACTATGCTAATTCAGTGTCACGGACATAACATGTTTCAGCAGCTTACACAGCAACCAGAGATAACAAGGTGTAGAGCTGGATGAGCACAGCAGGCCAAGCAGCATCAGAGGAGCAGGAAAGCTGACGGTTCAGGCCTAGACCCTTCTTCAGAAATGGGGGAGGGGAA
>NW_025973366.1:0-9116 GCF_021869965.1 Rhincodon typus
TGTCTCAGATTCTCCAGCATCGGCAGTTCCTACTATCTCTGCCCCATTATCAGCTCTTCTCTTTCCCTGGTTTACTTTCAACCATTCCTTTGTCCACCTAACTCAGTTCCATTTATTTGGGCTCCCTCTCCACCTATCCACTCACTCCTTTCCACACCCATTGTCATCAGCAAAAATATTATCTTTCCCTAGCTACTGTCAGATCTGGACTCGAAACTTTAACTCTGTATTCTCTCCACATATCTACCAGACCTGCTGAATTTCTTCACCATTATCTGTTTTTGTTTCGGATCTTCTGCATCCATTGTTCTTTGTTATATTCCAACACAAAGAATCAATACTAGGAAAGAACTGTTACAACATCAGTATTAAAATACTGAACATATTTTTCTGTTCACCATTTGAATGAAAGAGTTAATCTATTTAAATCATAGAACGTTGTTCACATGTTAACATTGCAATAACTATTCTTAAAGATTGAACTAACTGTGCTATGTGCATCATAATGAATGACCTGGCATAGTGTAAAAACAATTTCATAAAATATAAAATGTTTCCGTCTCATGTAACTGTAAGTACAAACAGAAGTTGTTATGTGTTATCAGTCACATCATCTTACACAATAATGTCAATAAGCATTTACAGCTGAATAAATAAAAATAAGAAAAGGATAATAAATTATGAAAGGTAAATAATTAATACAAATAAACTGTAACAAGGCCGTAACGGAAACAGAAATTGCTGGAAAAGCTCCGCAGGTCTGGCAGCATCTGTGGAGAGAGATCAGAGTTAACGTTTCAGGTCCAGTGACCCTTCCTCAGAACGCGACCAGAAACATTTACTCTGATTTCTCTCCACAAATGCTGCCAGACCTGCTGAGCTTTTCCAGCAATTTCTGTTTGTGTTTCTAATTTACAGCATCCACTGTTCTTTTGGTTTTTATTAAGTGTCGTGACCAAGTTCAGTTCAGTATTGTGACGTCATTTAAACATATTTGCTGCATCATCTAAATTAAACGTTCTCTGTCAGCAAATAATGAAATGGAAAAATTTACAAATTAACTGTCAAGTTATTAGGCAACTTGACTTAGCAGAAGGAAGTGAGCATTGACAACATTTATCCGAAATTATCGAGGCGGTTTCTTATGGTCATCATCTCTCTACCAGACCTGCATAAAATTATGCAGCTTTGCGAGGAATGTGCTGTCAGACAATGTTTATAGTACATGAGACTATTCAGCCTGTCTTATGGGTCTTTGCTGTCTGTAATGGCTAGTCATTTCCAATCTCTCACTCTTTCCTCACTGCCACAAAAGAATTTTCTGTACATGTGCCCATTCAGTTGCCAATTGAAACAACTTCCACTACACTGTCAGGTGCAATCATTCCAGATTCTAACCACGTGCTGTATTAAAAGAAAGCTTTTTACTCATATCTCCATTGGTTCTTTTGTCATTCGCCTTAAAGTAATGGCCTCTCATTCTCAATATTTCTGATTGCGGGAGCAGTTTCTCTCTTTACCTTTTGGACCCCTCATGATTTTGAACATCTCAATCAAATCTCTTCCCAACTTTATCTTTTCTAAGAAGAATAGCTCTAACTTGTTTTATCTGTCCACATAATTAAAATCCCCTTTCCTGGAAAACACACATACAGCTACTGTGGGAAACTGGTTTTCGGCAGAGGATCAGCCATGACCCGTACTGAATGACAGAGCAGGCTTGAGGGGCCAAATGCCTTCTCCTGCTCCTGTTTCCTATGTTCTTATGTAAATTTTTTCTCCACCCTCTCCAAAGAATTCATATCCTTTCTACAGTGCAGTGCCCAGTACAGGACACAATGCTTCAGCTCAGGCTAAATTGGTGTTTTATAAACATTTCATCATTTTGTTTTTATTGCTTTTGTACTTTATGTTTCTCATTACAAATCCCAATATTCCATCTGCCTCTTTAATCACATTTTACTGTTTTCAACATTTGTGCATTTATACCCTCGGGTCTCTTTGGTTCTGCACCCCCTACAGAGTTATACCTTTATTTTATATTACCTCTGCTCATTCTTCTGACCAAAGTCATTTGGAATGTCCTATCAGAAGCTCTGTTAAGAGTACTTTTGCTTCTGAGTTAACATGCCATTATGGCTAGACAATACGATGTCACTGGTAGTGAATGATAGCAGAAGTATTAAATAATTATTTTGCTTCAATATTTATCAGAGAGATTGAACACATAACATAAAATAGAGTCAGAGATGTACAGCACAGAAACAGACCCTTCAGTCCAACTCGTCCGTGCCGACCAGATATCCTAAATTAATCTAGTCCCATTTGCCAGCATTTGGCCCATATCCCTCTAAAGACTTCCTATTCGTATATCCTTTTAAATGTTGTAACTGTAACAACCCTCATCACTTCCTGTGGTAGTTCATTCCATACATGCACCACCCTGTGCATGAAAATGTTGCCCCTTAGGTCTCTTTTAAATCTTTCCCCTCTCAACTTAAACCTATGCCCTCTAGTTCTGGTCTCCCCCAACCTGGGGAAAAGACCTTGTCTATTTACACTATCCATGCCCCTCTTGATTTCAAGAGGCAGCTAGATATAGCACTTGGGGTGAATGGGATTGATTGATTGATTGATTTATTGATTTATTGTCACATGTAACGAAATACAGTGAAAAGCTTTGTTTATGAGTGGTACAGGCAGATTATGGCAAGCAAAGGATGTACAAATCAAAAAGACTTAGAGGCATACAGGTTACATTGCACGTTACATTATTTGAGGCTAGAGTCTATTCAACAGTCTGATAACGGCCAGAAAGATGCTGTTCCTGAACCTGCTTGCTCATGTGTTCAGGCTTCTGTATCTTCTGCCTGATGGAAGAGGTTGTAGGAGATCTTTACCAGGGTGTGATGGGTCTTTGATGATGTTGACTACCTTTCCGCAGTTTTGGGGAGAAAGCAGGATTAGGCTATTGAGTTGGATGATCAGCCATGATCGTGGTGAATGGTGGAACAGGATCGAGAAGCCAAATGGCATTCTCCTGCTCCTATCCTCTACGTTTCTATGATTTTATAAACTTCTATAAGGTCATCCCTCAGCCTCCGACGCCCCAGGGAAAATAGCCCCAGTACGTTCAGACTCTCCCTAAAGCTCAAGCCCCTCCAACCCTGACAACATTCTTGTAAATCTTTTCTGAACCATTTCAAGTCTCACAACATCCCTCCTACAGCAGGGAGACAGGAATTGCATGTAGTATTCCCAATAGTGGCCTACCCAATGTCCTGTACAGCCGCAATATGACCTCCCAACTCCTATACTCAATTCACTCGATGAGGTGAACAATATAATTAAAGCATTTAAATAAATAAATAAATAAATAAATAAAAACAGGTGTATTGAATAAACTAAATCTTAAAAAGGATTAAGTCCCTGGTCAGGATGAAGAGCATCCATCTATTCTAAGAGGATCTAGGAATAAAATAACAGATGCTCTATTACTCATATATAACAATGAATTACAAATAGTGTAGAGTCAGAGCACTGGTGGTAGGCTAATATAATTCTGATGTTGGAGGAGGGGAAAGATCACATCCAGAGAACTACAGACCAAACAGCTTAATGTCCATGGTAGAAAAAGTAATTGGAATCCTTACAAAAGGAGACAAGAATAATCTTGAAATGAGTGATATGATGGAGCGTAAGCAGCATGGATTCCAAAAGGAAAAAATTTCCTTGACCAGTTTTAGTCTGTGAGGAGTTAATAGGGAGACTGCATATTGGTAATAAAGTAGATGTAGTTATTCTGAATTTTCCAAAGGCTTTAGAGAAGGCATTCCATGAATAAGATCAGAGAATGTGAAGTTATGGGACAAGTTCCTACTGTCTCTGATAGTATGGATTGTTAGCTTTTATCAAGATAGAAAGCAGAGAATGTGAACCAAGGGGAGTTATTCTGTGGCAGAAAATTGAAAGTTGGAAGTTAAGGCGAGGCAGAGGAACAAAGGGATTTTGGACTACAAACATTAATCAATAAATAGTGTCACAGGTTAACAAAGGTCATTTTAAAAATCAAACCAAGCACTAGATTTTATTTCTAAAGAGATCAAAATTTAATAATAAGACCAGTTATCTCAGTTAGCCTAAATGTTGTTGCATGTGGATTAGATTAACATGAAGAGCACAAGAACAGAAATTGCTGGAGAAACTCAGCAAGTCTGGCAGCATCTATGGAGAGAAATCAGAGATAATATTTCAGGAAGTTCCACAGGACCTGAAACATTAACTCTGATTTCTCTCCACAGATGCTGCTAGACCTGCTGAGTTTCTCCAGATATTTCTGTTCTTGGTTCAGATTTTCAGCATCCATAGCTTTTTCTTTGTTTAACAGACAGCACAGGCTTTATTCCCCATTCCAACTAATTTGGGGCCTGCCTCCTCATCCAACCCACAGTAAGAAAAATGGCCCGGCTGAGGGCCAACCTGATAGAGGTCTAAAAAATTAGAGAAACATAGTAACATAGAAGATAAGATCAGGAGGCCATTCAGCCCTTCGAGCCTGCTCCGCCATTCTTCACAATCATGCTGCTTGTCCAACTCAATAGCCTAATCCTGCTTTCTCCCCATAACCTTTGATCCCATTTGCCTCAAGTGCTATAGCTAGCTGCCTCTTGCATACGTTCAATATTTTGGCATCAACTACTTCCTGTGGTAATGAATTCCACAGGCTCACCCCTCTTTGGGTGAAGAAATGTCTCCTCATCTCCATCTCCTAAATGGTTAACCCGAATCCTCAGACTGTGACCCCTGGTTCTGGACACACCCACCATCAGGAACATCCTCCCTGCATCGACCCTGTCCAGTCCTATTAGAATTTTATAAGTCTCTATGAGATACCCCTCATTTGTCTGAACTCCAGCGAAAACAATCCCAACCTAGTCACTCTCTCCTCATACATCAGTCCCGCCACCCCTGGAATCAGCCTGGTAAACCTTCGCTGCACTCCCTCGAGAGCAAGAGCATCCTTCCTCAGAAAAGGAGACCAAAACTGCACACAATATTCCAGGTGTGGTCTCACCAAGGCCCTGTATAATTGCAACAACACATCCCCGCTCCTGTACTCAAAACCTTTCACAATGAAGGCCAACATACCATTTGCCTTTACCGCCTGGTGCACCTGCATGCTTACCTTCAGCAACTGGTCCACAAGGACACCCAGGTCCCGCTGCGCACTCCCCTCTCCCAATGAGAGGCATAGATTCGGTGGATAGTTAGAGACCTTTTTTCCCAGGGTGGAAAGGTGAACTACAGGAGGGCACAAGTTCAAAGTGCGAGGTGGAAAGTTTAGGGGAAAAGTGCAGGGAAAAAATTTCACACAGAGGGTGGTGGGTGCCTGGAACACACTGCCAATGGAGGCAGCGGAAGCAGGCACATTAGCAATATTTAAGATGTATCTTGTTAGATACATGAACGGGAGGCAAACAGGGGATAGAAACCATGCACGAGCAATAAGTAGCGGGTCTAAATAAGGAACAGGAATTGGTGCAAGTTTGGTGGGCTGAAGTGCCTGTTCTTGTGCTGTATTGTATTGTGTTCCACAGTTTGCTAAGAAAGAATTGATAAATTATGCTCAATCTTAGTTAGATTGCATTTATGGTAACCAGAAAACAATATAGAGTCATAGAGTTGTATAGCACAGAAACAGACCCTTCGGTCCAACTCGTCCATACCAACCAGATATCCTAGATAAATCTAGTCCCATTTGCCAGCCTTTGGCCCATCTCCCTCTAAATCCTTCTTATATCCAGATGTCTTTTAAATGTTGTAATTGTACCAGCCTCCACCACTTTCTCTGGAAGTTCATTCCATACACGTACTACCCTCTGCGTGAAAGAGTTGCCCCTCTCACCTTAAACCCATACCCTCCAATCTTGGACTCCCCAACCCAAGGGAAGGGACCTTGTCTATTTACTCTATCCATGACCCTCACGATTTTATAAACTTCTATAAGGTCATCCCTCACCCTCTGACACTCCTGGGAAAATAGCCCCAGCCTATTCAGCTTCTCATTATAGCTCAAACCCTCCAATCCTGGCAACATCCTCGTAAATCTGTTTTGAACTCTTTTCCAGTTTCACAACATCCTTCCTATAGCAGGGAGACCAGAATTGCACACAGTATCCTAAAAGTGTCCTAACTAATGTCCTGTACAGCTGCAACAAGACCTCCAAGGCACAGGGAAGACTTACAAGGCTGATGTGAGAATATGTATGTGTATTAGGAAAGGATTAACAGCAAAATTTTTAGCTGAAGAGTGAAAATAAAAGTCTTCAAGATTATGAAAGGTATTGACAGAGTGGATACAGAGAAAACATTTTTCTTTTGTGACGAAAAGCATAACAGAAATCACTATAATCAATGTAAGATTGTCACCAAAACAATCCAGAATTCAGAAGAGACTTCTTTATCAAAAGACTAGTAAGAATGTAGAATGCATGATCACAGGAAGTCATTGAAGCAAATAGTTCAGACGTATTTAAAGGGAAACTAGTCGAGCATATGAGGGAGAGGAAATATCTGCTTATAACAGTAGATGTAGATGAGGGAGGTTCAAGTAGACCATAAATTCAGGCATGAGCTGTTTGGGTTGAATGGCCTGGCTCTCTGTTGTAAAACCTAAATAATAAAAATCTAAAGAAGTAAAAGCAATGTCAAGAACATAAGGAAGTGAAGATTCATCTGTCAATATGATACTGAATCCAAAGATAACGAAAACCAAAAATGAGTTCAGACAAAAAGCAGCACCTTCATCACTGTTGTTCTCTTCCACATCCTACAAAACCTCCAGGTGGACTGCAGCAGTTCAAGAAGGCAGCTCACCAACGACTCCTCAAAGGCAACGAGGGACGGGCAATAAATGCTAGCCAGTCAGCGATGCCCACATCCCACAAATAAATAAATAAAAAGAAAATTTAAACAAAGCTTTGTTGTACAATGCCTGTCCGACAATCTGGAACGGTCACTAATTTCCTTTCCATCTATTCCCCCTTCCTCAACTGCAATTGAAAACCCTCGTTCACAATTGCTCAGATAATGAAGTGTCTCATTCTCACCAGCTCCAAAACCAAAACAACATACAGTTTAGTCTTATAAATGATAAAAACAAGAACTGAGCTATGGCCAAATCAAAAAAAAAAGAACTTTCCCTAATATACGATGTATTGCCATCGCTGAAATCTCACTGCACCCCACAGCCCCCACCCACATCAATATCATGGGTCACCACAAAATCTCACTTGAACTATCTAAATAAATGGGTGACTATGAAAACAAACCATCATTTTTATGATGAATGGTTCATTTTCTGACTTTTCACAGGATCTCCCCCACCTACAATGAAAAATTCAGGAGTGTTATAGACTTGCATGGATAGATTTAACTGTAACAAAGCTCAAGAATTTGTCATCCAGGAGGAAAAACATTCCTGGGATAGCACACCATTCTTCACAGCTACAACCATATACTACTTACTCCAATAATTTGGCAAGCTCTCTCAGCAGCTTCTCCCAAGTCTGCAGCCTCAAACAGATATGACAGCAAAGTGCATAAGAAGACTATCACTTCCAAATTCCTATTTATGTAACCTACCATTCTAGAATTGACAAGTTTCATAGAGTCATAGAGCTGTACATCATGGAAACAGACCCTTTGGTCCAAATCATCCATGCTGACTAGATATCCTACATTAATCTAGTCCCATTTGCCAGCATTTGGCCCATATCCCTCTAAACCCTTCCTATTCATATACCATCCAGATGTCTTTTAAATTTTGTAATCGTACCAGCCTCCACTACTTCCACTGGCAGCTCATTCCATACATACACCACCCTCTGTGTGAAAAAGTTGTCCCTTTAATATCCCTCCCCTTTCAGATTAAACTTATGCCCTCTAGTTTTGGATTCTGCTACCCTTGGGAAATGACCTTGGCTATTCACCCTATCCATGCCCCTTATGATATTATAAACCTCTCAAAGGTCACCCCTCAGTCTCCAACTCTCAAAAGAAAATAACCCCAGCCTATTCAGTCCTGCCCTATAGTTTCAACCGTCCAACGCTGGCAACATCCTTTTGAATCTTTTCTGAACCCTTTCAAGTTTCACAACATTCTTCCTATAGCAGGGACACCAGAATTGCATGCAGTATTCCAGTAGTGCTCTAATCAATGTCCTGTACAGCCATAACATGACCTCCTAACTCCTATACTCGATGCACTGACTAATAAAGACAAGCATACCAAATGCCTTCTTCACTATCCTGTCTACCAGCAAAGCTACTTTCAAGGAACTATGAACTTGCACTGTAAGGTCTCTTTATTCAGCAACACTCCCCAGGGCATTACCATTAAGTGCATAAGTCCTGCCCTAATTTGCCTTTCCAAAATGCAGCACCTCACACTTATCTAAATTAAACTCTACCTGATCTTTCCATTGCTGTCACTGGGTCAGAATCCTGAAACCTCCTGACCTAACAATGTTGTAGAACAACCTTCACAGCATAGCAGTTTGACAGACTCAACACCAATTCTTAAGCGGTAAAATTCAACAAATATAGGGGGTCCACGAATTACAAATGTCCAACTTATGAACACTTAATTTACAAATGCAATCCCATACATGATTATAATTTTAAAACCCCAAAATACAAAATTTCCTAAAGCCCCTTTATCTTATTACATTCCTTTAAAACCTCCCTATTCAACCAGACTTTTGATCATGTTTCCACAACAGTTATCAGTACCTATCCCTCTTCTGTAAAAAGCCTTGCTACATTTTCTGATGAAGGGTCTAGGCCCGAAACGTCAGCCTTACTGCTCCTATGATGCTGCTTGGCCTGCTGTGTTCATCCAGCTGTACACCTTGTTATCTTGCTACATTAATGTCTGTTTATGTCTCATTTGTTGTTTGCGTGGGATAGGGACAAGAAAGGAAGCGGTAGCCAAGAAATTCCAAAAGACTGAACCAAGGGATTTAAAAAAAGCACAGGAAGAAGTTATTATAATATAACTTGCTAAATACTTAGATTTTGTATCAACATCCTAGTTTGTAAACACGCACAGGTCA
>NW_025973367.1:0-9116 GCF_021869965.1 Rhincodon typus
TTCTCTCCACAGATTCTGCCAGACTTACTGAGTTTCTCCAGCACTTTCTGTTTTTGTTTCTTTCAGATCTCCAGCATCCATAGTGCTTTGTGCTATTTTAGGGTGAAAAATTAATGTATTCTCTATAACATCCACAAAAGGAGTTAATAAGTCGTCAAAATAATGTGGGAATCCTGGCTTTGTAAATAGGGTACAGAGAAGTCATGCTAACCCTTAACACTCACTCAAGTGACATGCATGTCAAATACTGTATACCTTTTGAAAGGACGCCCAGACCTCAAAGATGGTGAGAATTTATTTAACCAGAAATGATCATGAGGGACTTCAGTTACCTGGAGAGATTAGGAACACCTTGATCTCCACTGAAAACGTGAAGATCAACAGATTTTTTTCAAAATCATGAAAGATCTCGATGGGGTTAAATGCAGGAAACAAAAGGTGACAGATATAACAGATACAAGATAATATCGAAACAAAAATGACAGTGGAGACATGAAGAACATTTTTTTTGTTGTGCTCTGCAATGCAATGTTAGAAAGGCTGGTGGAAACTGCTGAATACTTTATATCTCAGATCTATGCAGAGATAACTCCAGTGCTCACAATACTTATAAATGTATTGTCCATGCTTCAGCTCTGGCTCTAACCTTTTTCCACACTTTGTTTATTGGTTATTCCTGAGCCCACCCTTAAGTTTAAGCGATCAAGCACAGAAATTTATAACAATAAGCACACTCACACATCTAATACAGAGCAATTGATGCAAAAACAGTTTTAATATTAGCTTTACAAAAGGAAATTGTGTAACTACCATTGTTTGGAAAGTACTATTTAAGCAGGTGAGTTCCTTTTATTTTGTTAATTGAAGCTTTGGTCTAGGCAGGGTGACCAGACCCTTGACGGTGTAATCAGCAAAACCAGATGACAGGACTAAATCAGTCCTGTAGAAACAGACCATCTAGGTATAAGTTAGGAAGCTGTGCAAATGAGCGCAGCTAAAGATCAGGTTTAAATCAGGGAGGTGATGGCATTATTACTAGACGATCAGTCCAGAGAACCAAATAATGTTCTTGGCACCTCAGTTCAAACCTCACCAGAGCAGATAGTGGAATTTGAGATCAATAAACAAATGTGGGATAAGGAGTCTCCCGATGACCATAAAACCATTGTCAGAAAAAAAACCTATCTGGTTCACAAATATCCTTTAGGGAAGGAAACTGCTGGAAACTCCAAAATAACAGCAACCGTAGAATCCCTATAGTGTGGGAGCAGGCCACTCAGCCCATAAAGTCCACACCAACCCTCCAAAGAGCAGCCCACCCAGACCCACGCATCCCTGTAACCCTACAATTCCCATGGCTAATCCACCTAACCTGCACATCCCTGGACACTATGGGCAACTGAGCACAGACTAAACGGCGCATCTTTGGAACACAGAAGGCCAGGCAGCACCAGAGGAGCAGGAAAGCTGATGTTTTGAGTCTGGAGAGAGATAGTAGGAGTTCACCTGGACCATCTCTGATACCTCTCTCTCCTTCCTGGAGCTCTCTGTTTCCATCTCTCGCAACCACCTGGAAACTGATATCCATTTCAAGCCCACCGACTCCCTCAGCTACCTAGAATAGACCTCCTCCCACCCACCTTCCTGCAAAAACGCCATCCCCTATTCCCAATTCCTTTGCCTCCACTGGATCTGCTCCCAGGATGAGGCATTCCACTCCCAAACATCTCAGATGTCCTCGTTTTTCAAGGACCGCAACTTCCCCCTCTTAGTGGTCGAGAACACCCTCGACTGTGTCTCCCGCATTTCCTGCAACTCATTCCTCACACCCACTCCGCGCAATAACAACCTAAACAGAATCCCTCTCGCCCCACCAACCTCCGGATCCAACGCATCATCCTCCGACACTGCCGCCATCTGCATTCCGACCCCACCACCAAAGACATTTTTCCCTCCCCACCCTTATCTGCTTTCCGGAGGGACCACTCTGTCCGTGAATCCCTTGTCCGCTCCACACCCCTCTCCAAACCCACCACACCCGGCACTTTTCCCTGCCACCACAGGAAGTGCTACACCTGCCCCTCACCCCCACCCCAGGCCCCAAGAAGACCTTCCACATCAAGAAGATGTTCACCTGCACATCTGCTAATGTGGTATACTGTATCCGCTGTTCCAGATGTGGCCTCCTCTACATTGGGGAAACCAAGCGGAGGCTCGGGGACCGCCTTGCAGAACACCTACGCTCGGTTTGCACTAAACAACGTCACCTCCCAGTCACGATACATTTCAACTCCCCCTCCCATTCCTTAGATGACATGTCCATCCTGGGCCTCCTTCAGTGCCACAATGATGCCACCCGAAGGTTGCAGGAACAGCACCTCATATTTCGCTTGGGAACCCTGCAGCCCAATGGTATCAATGTGGATTTCACAAGCTTCAAAATCACCCCTCCCCCTACCGCATCCCAAAATCAGTCCAGCTTGTCCTCGCCTCCCTAACCTGTCCTTCCTCCCACCTATCCCCTTCTCCCACCTAAAGCCCCACGCCCCATCTCCTACCTATCAGCCTCATCCCGCCCCCTTGACCTGTCCGTCTTCCCTGGACTGACCTATCCCCTCCCTAACTCCCCACCTACACTCACCTTTACCGGCTCCACCCCCGCCTCTTTGACCTGTCTCTCTCCTCTCCATCTATCTGCTCCTTTATCTATCTTCTATCCGCCTCCCCTTCTCTCCCTATTTATTTTCGAAGCCCCTTCCCCTCCCCCATTTCTGAAGAAGGGTCTAGGCCCGAAACGTCAGCTTTCCTGCTCCTCTGATGCTGCTTGGCCTGTTGTGTTCATCCAGCTCTACACCTTGTTATCCCTTGTTTCGGATCAGGACCCTTCTGGGGCACCCAGACACGAGGAGAATGTGCAAACTCCACACAGACAGTCGCTTGAGGGTGGAATCAAACCTGGGTCCATGGTGCTGTGAGCCAGTCGTGCTTACTGGAGCCACTGTGCAATGTTGACGCTTACCCGTCCCCTGGCCAACTAGGGATGGACAATAAGTACTCGCCTTGCCAATGAAGCTCACATTCCCATGAATGAATAAAAAAAGAAAGTTTGGGGAGTTGGGTGAGAGAGGAAGGAGGTTTTGTCTGTATTTGCTTTGTCTTTCCACCCATGTTTTGCTGTGTATTGTTTTTTTTCTCCATCATAGGGAAAGGAGCTGGGAGGTAAGTCACAATAGCTCTGCAATATTGAGACTAATAATTCAGGTCAGTGATTTGTTGGTAAGCATTTCTCCGTTCTCCCTTTTCTACTATCCTTTACCATTTTGTTATATTCTACTGTGGATCACCTCGTCTTTTTAATACTGTTTTTAACATTTTCATTTACTTTTTGCATATTTGGTCTACAGGATAAGAGCTTGGCTCTTCTTTTCCAGCGGTTTTAAAGACTTAAATTTAGGTTTACATTTCATTATCTCATGTACTCAAGTACGGAAGTACAGAATTATAGAGAGAAGCATATAATGTCGCCACACAAGATGCCATCTTAGGTCCCAAGGTACTGAGGTGCAAAAAACTTAGCTACAAAGTAGTAAGAGAAAGAGGTAAGGTTCCTTAAATTTAACTGTATATGACAGGGGAACCAAAGCTGGTGTATTGTATTTTCTGCAGTATGTGGGTATTCCTAAATGCTTTTAGCAGTCTGGATGACCAAACCCGTGAGAAGTGCCACCAACACAAACAGCTTGAGTGCCACGTGTCGGTAAGTTAACATTGGCTGGTGGCACTGAAGTGCATCCACGAGGCTGAAGGTCCCATTTTCAACATGGACACCCTGCAGGTTAAAGAGATGCAGACAGAGGGGAATGGGTGACCCACCAGGCAGATGAAAGGGGCAGGGTAAGCAGACAGGAAAGGCCCAAGAGGCACCAACAGTCGATAGCCACTTTACTGCATTGGAAAGTGTTGATGGTGAAAATACGAGGGCAAATTTCATGGCACTATGGGTGGCTCAGCTGCATGAAGTGGGGAGGAGTGGAGTAAGTGTCCAAGAGAAATAGTGGTAGTTGACTCAATAGTGCGGGCGTCTGACAGGGATTTCTGCCATTGCAGACATAATGCCAGGATGGTGTGTTGCATCCCACTGGCCAGCTGCAGGACACCCTAAAAGGGTAGGGTGATGAGTTAGAGGTCATAAAGTACAACGATACTAATGATATATGTAGAATAGGCCTAAATTCTCCAGAATTTAGAAGGCTAAGGGGTGATATGATTACAGTCTTCAAGATATTAACAGAAAAGAAGGGTAGATAAATATAAACTGAAATAAATCACCAGCATCCCATCACCAGTATCGTATAACCAACCACCCTTTATTTACACATGTCTAGCCTTTGTCCATAGCACCGTCTCTCACTCAGTCAGGCATTCAGCATCCTAGCACCCCTGAAATTCACCCTTCTATGACAGCAATGTCTCCCAGCTTAACAGCCCCAATCAGGGAACTCATTTTACAAATTGTCCAGAGACTAAAAAAAAAATTGCAGATGCTGGAATCCAAGGTGGACAAACAGGAGAACTGGCCTGATGAAGGGTAATAGGCAAAACATTGACTTCTCCTTTGCTTAAGATGCTGCCTGGCTTGCTGTGTTCTTCCAGCCTCCTGTCTGTCTACATTCTATATTGTCCAACTGGCTGACCTCATTACAATCACCACATAAACTATTTCTCCTGGTTGGACATTCCAGAAGTAGGTGGCATAATTTGCGAATTATAGCCAGATCACTCAGGAGAGATGGTTGGAAGCATTGCTAGACGCTAACAGTGATAGATATTAGGGGCTCACTTCTACAAATGGCAGTGGATGCAGAATCATTTGTTAATTTGTTAATATCTCAGTTAAATCTGAGATAGATCATTTTTGTTAAGCAAAGGTATTAGAGGTATCGGCCAGAGGCAGGCATATGGAGTTAGATCACAGATCAGCCATGGCCTCATTGAATGGTGGAACAGACATGAGGGACTGAATGGCTTTTTTCTGTTTCCCTGTTTCTAGGATGAGGCATCAAGAATTCAGTTTGCTAGGCAACAGATCGAAAAATAGGACCTTGAAGGTTGCAATGTCTGCATTACTCCAAGTGGTAGCAAGTACAGAAATGAGAGAATAGGTCAGATGAACATGTGGCTCAACAGTTGATGCGAAAGGGAATGTTTTAGATTCCTGGATCACTGGAGCCATATCTGGGGAAGGTGGGACATGTACAAGCAGAGCAGTCTGCACCTGAACCAGAATGGGACCAACATCCTTACAGGTAGTTTTGCGAATGCTTTTGGGAGCAGTTTAAACTATTTTGGTATGAGGGAGAAGACACATGACATTACAATAATCGGGACACGGCATAATATAGTAAAGGAACTAAAAAAGAGAGAGGTCAACCCATGTTAATATTCAATGGAGTAAGGTGAGACTGGATGATCTCTACTTTTCTGCCAGGATTACTAAAGATAAGCAACACGAGTTAGGGGGATAACAAGGTGTAGAGCTGGATGAACACAGCAGGCCAAGCAGCATCAGAGGAGCAGGAAAGCTGACGTTTCGGGCCTAAGGCTCTACACCTTGTTATCTCAGATTCTCCAGCTTCTGCAGTTCCTACTATCTCTGAAACGAGTTAGGGGGTATGGATTGACATGTAGAATTGTGATATTGTTGCCACTACAGAGATGTGGTTGTGGTGATGGAGGATTGGCAACTCAACATTTCTGGGTACAAGGTCTTCAGGCCAGATTGGGGAGGGTGTGAACGAGGATGTGGTATTGCATTAATAATTAAGGAGTCCGTTACTGCCAATAAGGAGTAAGAAGGGGCAATATCTTGGATGGATCTTCAAATGAGGCTTTTTTGGCTGAAATTAGAATTTAACAGGGTCAGTTGGATTACTGGGAGTGTATTATAGGTTGCCAAACATTCAGTTAGCAATAGAGGAGCAGATATGAAGACAATTCACCGAGGTTTGTAAATATAAAAATCGGATAATTGTTATGGTATTTCAACTTCCTGAACATTGTTATGGTATTTCAACTTCCTGAACTTATTGAGGTGTATAAAACCATGAGGGGCATAGATAGGATGAATACATATAGTCTTTTTCCCAGGAATAGAGAATTGAAAACTAGACAGCATAGGTTTAAGGTGAGAGGGGAAAGGTTTAAGAAGGACCTGAGGGGCAACTTCTTCGCACAGAGAGTGGCGTGTATATGGAATGGGCTGCCAGAGAAAGTGGTTGAGGCAGGTACAATAGCAACATTTAAAAAACACTTGGATAGGTACATGGATGGGAAGGGTTTAGAGGGATATGGACAAAATGCTGGCAACTGGAACTAGCTGAGTGGGCGTCATTGTAGCATGGATCAGTTTGGCCCGAAGGGCCTGTTTCCGTGCTGTATTACTCTACACTATTAATTGGGATAGTCGTAGTGTAAAGGATTTAGAGGGGAAAGTTTTCTTGAAATGTATTCAGGTGAGCTTTTTCATATCAAGGTCCTAAAAGAGATGGGGCAGTGCT
The DNA here is from genome assembly GCF_021869965.1 of Rhincodon typus. Taxonomy (NCBI): domain Eukaryota; kingdom Metazoa; phylum Chordata; class Chondrichthyes; order Orectolobiformes; family Rhincodontidae; genus Rhincodon; species Rhincodon typus. Next base: position 6,558 of record NW_025973367.1, read on the forward strand.
GGACCTAATTCTGGGGAACAGAGCTGGAAAGGTGGTTGATATGGCGGTGGGGGATCATTTTAGTAATCGCAAACACAACTTCACACATTTTAATTTTGTTATGAAAAAGGAGAAAGAGAGTCAGAAAGAAATGTTTTGGTTTGGGGAAAGCAGATTTTATTAAAATAAGGCAGGATCTGGCCAAAGTAGACTGGGGATAGCTACACATGAGAAAATAAACAATAGAACAGTGGTGGGAGAAGAGGATAATTCGAAAAGAAAATAGAGAGAGTTTAGACCCAACATGTTCGATTCAGCATGATTTTTTTTTGATTAACTCACGAGATGAGGACAATGCTGGCTAAGCCCGCATTTATTGCCCATTCCTAATTGCCCAGAAGACAGTTAAGAGTCACCACATTGCAGTGGGTCTGGAGTCACTTGTAGGTCAAACCAGGTAAGGATGGCAGTTTCCTTTCCTAAAAGGGATGAGTGAACCAGATTTTTTTTGTTCTGGCAGTCAAGAATGGTTTCATGGTCAGCATTAGACTCTTAACTCCAGATTCTTTCCGTTTAAATTTAATTCAAATTCTACTATCTGCCAAAGTGGTTTTTGAATCTGAGCCCCCAGAACATCAGCTGAGTTTCTGGATTAATTGTATAGCGATAATACCTACGAGGCCATCCCCTCCCCTATGTAGGAGAAGCAAGTCCAGAGAACTCCGGATGTCCAGGAATATTCAGGATTGGATAAGATGGAAAAGGGGAACTTTGAGCTAGTGTAAAGGAAGCAATTCAAAAGACGCTTTGGTAGAGCATAGAAAGTGCAAGGGTAAACATAAGAAAGCAATGTAGAGAGCAAAGAGAGCAAAAACTCTTATGGATAAAACTATGGGGAAGCCCAAGATATTTTGTAAGGATACCAAGGGGAAGAGGAAAACCAGAGAAAATATAGAGCCCATTAGCTACCAAAGGGACAATCTGTGTGTGGAGCTGCAGGGCATTTGTCAGGTGTTAAGCAAGTACTTCACATCTGTCTTCACTGGAGAGAAGGAGGATTCAGGCACACAGTTTGTGAACAGAAACTTAGCACTTTCAGCAGATTGATATAGAGAATGAGGAGGTGTTATAGGTTTTTGTGGTCTTAAAAGTGGACAGTTCCCCAGGTCCAGATGAGTTGTATCTCAGGCTGCTGTGGGTGACTGAGGAGGAAATTACAGGATCCCTGACCTAATTTTTTAACTCCTGTCTGGCTGCCGAGGAGGTGCCAGAGAACTGGAGGATAGCTAATGTGGTTCCACTTTACATGAAGGGCAGTTGCGATAAACCAGGGAGTTACAGATTAGTGAGTCTCTCATCAATGGGAGGGGAACTATCAGTCAAGATTCTGAAAGAGACAATTAATCTTCACCGGAGTGGTTTGGCAGTGGATAAACCACATGCCTTTGTCAGCAGGAGGTCATGCTGAACATATTTCAATGAATGTTTCGAGGAGGTGATCAGGTGTGTCGATAAGGATAGTGCAGTTGATGTGGTTTATGTGGATTTCAGCAAAGCCTTTCCACCAGGTCCCACATGGAGACTGATAAAGAACGTAAAAGCACTAAGCATCCAGAGTGAGGTTGTTGACTCGCTCGCCGAGCTGGCTTGTTTTTGTTCAGACATTTCGTCACCATGCTAGGTGACATCACCAGTGGAGTCTCCGATGAAGCAATGTTATTCTACTCTGCTTGGAATTTATACTGTCCGGTCCATTATGGTGAGTAGTGTCATTTCCGGTTTTGATCTGTATGGGTTTGTATATGGGGTCCAATCCTATATGTTTGTGATTGAAGTATGGGTGGAGAACCATGCCTCTAGGAATTCCTATGTTTGTCTATGTTTGTCCCAGTTAAACTGATGGCCTTCATTGTCTGAGTGTACCGATATTAAAGAGAATTTGTCGTGCTGATGTACATGCATTCTGATGGTTAGTTTCCTTGCTGTCTGTCTGATGTCATGTTTGTGGCAGTCATTGCATAGTATTTTGTAAACCACATTCTTTCTGCATGTTGTGGGAATGGGGTCTTTAATCCTTGTAAGTGTTTGTCGTAGAGGGGCTGTGGGCTTGTGGGCGACCATGATTCCTAGTGGTCTTAGGAGTCTTGTTGTCAGTTCCGATATGTTCCTGATGTAGGGCAGTGTGGCCAGTGTGTTAGGGCATACTGTGTCCTCCTGTTGTTGTCTGTTGTGTAGGCATCTGTGGATGAAAGTGCGGGGATATCCGTTTAAAGTGAGGACCTTGCATAAGTGCTCTTCCTCGTTCCTGCATAATTCTGGAGTGTTGCTGTGTGTCCTGGCCTGTTTAAATAGTGTCCTAATACAGCTTTGTTTGTGGGCGTTGGGGTGGTTGCTGTGGAAGTTGAGGATTTGATCTGTATGGGTTGCTTTTCTGTATTACTGTGGTTTGGAACTCCCCATTTGTCAGTCGTTCTACCTTAACATTCAGAAATGTAAGAGAGAGTAGGGACTGCAGATGCTGGAGAATCCGAGACAACAAGGTGCAGGGCTGGATGAACACAGCAGGCCAAGTAGCATCAT
>NW_025973368.1:0-9116 GCF_021869965.1 Rhincodon typus
TCTAGGCCCGAAACGTCAGCTTTCCTGCTCCTCTGATGCTGCTTGGCCTGCTGTGTTCATCCAGCTCTACACCTTGTTATCTCTATTGCCTGATATGGGGGATTTTCGCTATGAAGAAAGATTAGATAGACTGGATTTGTTTCAGTGAAACGCAGGAGACTGAGGGGTGACCTGATAGAAGTTTATAAGGTTGTGAATAGGAAGGGGATAGAGGGATACGGATCCTGTAAGTGAAGACGATTTTAGTATGGAAGGGCAAAATGTGTCAGCACAGGCTTGGAGGGCCGAAGGGCCTGTTCCTGTGCTGTATTGTTCTTTGTTCTGTCCCCTGTCAAAACTGTTCATGATTTTGAACACCTCAGTAAGGTCAGCTCTTAATCATCTCTGCTCCAGGGAGAATAAATCCAATCTGTCTAATCTTTCCTTGTATCTAAAATCCTTCATTCCCGTTTCGTTCTGGTAAATCTCCTTTGAACTCTGTCCAGAGCATTAACATCCTTCCTCAAATGAGGTGCCCAAAACTGAACACAATACTTCGAGTGTGGTCTGACTGCATTTTCTTTTAATTAATCATCCAATGCTCTCTTGAACACCTGAACTGAACTTGTGATATTGTTTAAATTATATTTGGTGTTTCTATTTTTCCCCAATGCAGGTAATCTCGTATTTTTCCCACATTATCCTCCACCTACCTGATTGCTGCCCACTCTCTGACCCTGTCTTTATCCTTTTTGCATCTTCCTCACGCATAGCTTCCCAAACTATCTTTGTACCTTCAGAAAATTGGGCCCAATGGACGAGAGGATTACTTTAATAAATTGTCTTAAAGTAGATGGAAGCTGTTGCTCGGGGCTAAGCAATGTCTCTTTGTTACCCTAGCACTGAACTTGTAGAAAGATTAATTACATTGATTCTTAGGTTTGTGCCTTTGACATCTAGTGTAATGACATAGCCAGGGGTCATTAACTGAGAACTAATACGCTTACTGGATAAAATATTAATTTCACTGGGTTTCACAGAGCAGCATGGATTCCTTAATTCCAAGTGACATTGTTCCCGCACATTTTAACCTCAATGGCTGAGCACAGTTTCCAGCAGATTAGAATTTAAAGGGAACTTGCACATTTTGACACTGCGTAAAGCACTCAACACTGAGAAGGATGGATAGCTCCCAGATTTGTTGGTTGTGCCACAGCATTGATTTGATTTGATTTATTATTGTCACATGTACCTAGGTACAGTGAGAAGTTTTGTTTTGGTGGACCATACCATACAAAGTGCATTAGGGTGATAGGACAGAGCGAGGAAGACAATGTTATGGCTGCAGAGAAAGTGCACAGAGCGCGAGATCAACATTAGGTTTGAAGTTTGAGAGGTTCATTCAGAAGTGGGCAAGAACCTATCAGTACATGTGTTTAAGATTTTGTATTTTCTGCCTGATGGAAGAGGTTGGAAGAGATTATAACCAGGTTGGGAGGGGTCTTTGATGATGTTGACTGCCTTTCCGAGCCAGCGAGAGGTATAGATGGGGTCAATGGATGGAAGGTTGGATCATGTGATGGTCTGGGTTGTGTTCACAACTCTCTGTAGTTTCTTACAGTCCTGGGCAGAGCAGTTGCCGTACCAGGCTGTTATGCACCCGGACAGTATGCTTTCTACGGGGCAATTGGAAAAATTGGTGATGATCCTTATGGACATGCTGAATTTCCTTAGGCTCCTGAGGAAGAGGCATTGCTGTGAATCAACGCGGCTGGAAGAGGGCAGATTGTTCATGATCATCGGTCCTAGGAACTTGACTATCTCGACCATCTCTACCGCAGCTCCATTGATACAGACAGGGGCATGCCCTCCACCTTGCTTCCTGAAGACAATGACCAGCTCTTTCGTTTTGCTGACATTGTGGAAGATAATGTTATCTTTCCACCACAGCACCAAGCACCTTATCTTGTTCCTGTAATCTGTCTCATCATGGTTTGAAATCTGGCCTACAATGGCGGTGTCATCAGTGAAATTATAGATGGAGATCGGATGAAATTTGGCCACACAGTCATGAGTGTACAGGGAGTATGGTAAGGTGACAGGTTCAAGCCCCTTTCATGTCCTTGAATGCCTGAGAAAGTGGACTCACAATCTAGAACCTCAGGCTAATGTTCTAGGGACATAACATTCAAATCTCACCATGACCAATAGTGAGATTTGAATACAATTATAAAATCTGGAACTCAAAATAATAGCCTAATGATGATTTTTGTCGATTTTGTTTTAGTAACAAGCTATCTGGTTCCCTAATGTTTTTTAGGGAACGATATCCTGCTCTGGCCTAGATGTAACTCCAGAGCCACAGCAACATTCCCTGCTAATGTTGACTGAACACAGGGAAATGAGGGCATGGGATTGCTGGGAGCAATCAGGCATGACCTCAAGGGGTTTGAAACATTAACTCTGTTTCTTTCTCTCCACAGATGCTGCTAAACCTGCTGCGTTTATCCAGCACTTACTGTGTTTGTTTCAGGAATCCAAGGGGAGGGGGATGTTGAGGTAGAGAGAGAATGGAAGGGTCTTTCCAAAGGTCAGCTTTTCCATTGGTGATGGGTTTTTCTATAGGGCACTCAAAGGTTAGACAATAGGGCAGATTTCACAATGTCCAGTCCGTTATAGTTCCAGTGTAGATGGGATATATACATGGGGACCCCGCTGGATCACCATCAGATGCAATTGCCCTGGAAGTGGAAGATTCCTCTGGGCAATTATTCTCCACCTGGAACCTGTAGTGATTATAGTCAACCAGGAGGACTTTGTAGAAAATGAGTTCCCTGATTGGGGCTGTTAATCTGGTCCAATCAGGGAGCCCTGGCTGACAGATATAAACAGGAGTGTCAGAGGTTTTGCTCACTCTGACAGCTGGCTCTGAGGGAGCTGGATCAATGTCAAGGACTCTCCACGTGTAAATAAAGAGGGATCTGGTGATGGGATACCAGCCTCTGTGGAGTTATTTCTGAACCCTCCGAAAGTCTCCATAGAATCCAAAGTGTTAGATTCATCGTCGTCAATTCATAGAGTTATACAGCATGGAAAGAGACCCTTCGGTCCAATGAGTCCATGCCGAACATAATCCCAAACTAAACTAGTCCCACCTGCCTGCTCCTGGCCCATATCCCTCCCAACCTTTCCTATTCATGTATCTATCCAAATATCTTCTAAACCTTGCAATTGTACCTGCATCCACCACTTCCTCTGGAAGTTCATTCCACACGTGAAGTTCCAAGAAAATTAAGTAACTCAGTTAGTCAGGAAAAGTTAGACTATTAAATATCTAGTCTAACTCCTCAGTAAGTATTAAACAGACACTGTACATACCTCACTCACAGCATCCAGACCCCTTACACCCCCAGACGCTGACCCAGCACCCATTGAGACCCAGGACCTCACTTCCCTTGCCCCCAGCACCACCTTCACCCCTCCCATTAGTATGTCTTTCCACACCCATCCCAGCACATTCCCCACACTCCCCTCCCCTCCTGAATCCTAAACCGCTCCATGAAGCTGACACCCAACCCTTGCCCCATTGGACCCAACTCCCAAAACTACCGTCACAGCTACTTCCGGACCTGACCATCCAGTCCCTTGTGTCTGCCTTCTCCCCAGGCCCCGGTCCTCTCCCCTCCCCACCTTCTGGCAGACCTGATTTTTCTAGCTTAGCCCAGTTACCCTAAACCCTGACATTCTGCAGCTTTCCTCTTTCCTTGTTGGCACCTTACCTACCTGGCACCATACTCTTCCTAGAATTATAAAATCCCTATAATGTGGAAGCAGGCCATTCAGCCCATTGAGTCCACATCAACTCTCTGAAAAGCCTCCCAGCCAGATTGATCCTACACCTGTATTTCCCATGGCTAAACCACCTAGCCTGCACATCCCTGAACACGACAGGCAATTTAGCATGGCCAATCCACCCTAATCTGCACATCTTTGGATTGTGGGAGGAAACCGGAGCATCCGGAGGAAACCCACGCAGACACAGGGAGAATGTGCAAACTCCACACAACAGTTGCCCGAGGGTGGAATCAAACCCGGGTCCCTGGCACTGTGAGGCAGTAGGGCTAACCACTAAGCCACCGTGCCGCCCTAATGTGCACCCTAACATCACACTTCATTTATATATTTACCGTTTGACAGCAGTTGCCAAAGTGGCTGCATTACCTTTCCATTTCAGAATGACCGTCTTGAAAGGGGTTGCGAGGGTTCACTTCCCCTGACAGTATGGCTTTGGAAATCTGAGGGAGCTCTGTTCAGAATCTCCCCTCAGAAATGGGGAGCTCCCTCCTTGTGCGAAAGAGGAAGGGGCAGAGTGACAATCTCAGAATTGATATGGCAGGGAGGGAGACCATTCAGCCCATCACGTGTGCACCAGCTCTGCAAACTACCCTCATTACCTAGTGCCAGCCTTCTGCCTTTTCCCCAAACACTTGTAGACTATTTGTATCCAACTAATCATTCAGTAATAAGTACAGGTAGCCAGCTCTTATGAGGGTTTTCAGAGGAATCTGATCCAACAGTGAGGAGGAACATGCAAAGGATATTCCAATGGCAGGCTTAATTGGTGCCTGCAATTAGTGTTTTATGCTTGAAGACACTCATGAGGAGTTACTGAACCAAACAAATCAGAGTTCAGAGGTCACCACTGCAGTGGCCTTGAAATGGTCATTTAGTTTTGAATCTTAAACTGCTCACACAGTCTACAAGGGAGAGCTGGGGGACATTGACTGAAATCTCCCTCCTGATGTTGATCAAACGCACTATTGACCTGTACCTGTGAGGGGCAATCCTTATTTCTGAACGGAAACCTGAACTGTATTGTAAAAGTGAGATCAAATCAGTCACCTCATGTCAAAAATATTCTTCATTCCAGAAAAATTTCAGCTTGATGCACATTTCCTTCTCAAACTTATTCCTTTGCTCCTGGTTCGGATGGATTGATGGGTAATTTCACCAGCAGAAAGGACCCTATGTGAGATATGCATAAAACCATCAGACATAGGAGCAGAATTAGGCCATTCAGCCCATCGAGTCTGCTGCACCATTCAACGAGATTGTAGTTGATTCGATAATCTCCAACTCCACTTTCCAGTCTTTTCCCCATAACCCTCAATTCCCCTTCCTGATTAAAAATCTATCTGTCTCAGCTTTGAATATAATTAATGACCCAGCCTGGATAGCCCTCTGCAATAAAGAATTCCACAGATTCACTCCCCTCTGAGAGAAGAAATTCCTCCTCATCTCTGTCTTAAATGGGTGACCTCTTATTCTGAGATTATCTCCTCTGGTTCTAAACTCTCCCACAAGGGAAAACAACCTTTCCATATCTACCCTGTCAAGTCCCCTAAGAATCTTGTATCCTTCAGTAAGGTTGTAGCTCATTCTTCTAAACTCCAATGAGTAGAGACCAAACTTACTCACCTTCTCCTCATAAGACAGTCCCTCCATACCCAGGATCAGCCAAGTGAACCTTCCCTGGACTGCCTCCAACGTTGATATATCTTTGTTTAGATAAGGGGCAGTAAACTGTTCACAGTATTCCACTGTGGTCTTACTAGTGCCTTGGACGGTCTCCGCAAAATGTCCCTACTTTTATACTCCATTCCCTTTGAAATAGGCCAATGCAGAGTCTGACTGGTGAGAGAAGAACTTTGAGGGTGACACGTTGGATCATTTATCGTCAAATCAAGGCTTGGCCAATATTGGTAGATTGTCATTGCATATATTACAACATTAAAGAAACCCCCAACTTGTGATATTCAATACTACGTATGTGGGGCTCAGGAAATTCTCCCCCAGCTTTAATTTCCCAGCATGATGGAGAGCAGAGATGCCTTTAATTTGAATTGCTAGTGTGCTTCATACTGCACTCACGCTGTAAATTAACTGCCTAGAAAATGGAGCTTATTTTTATTTGTAAGAATACATGGAATTTGCAAGATTGCCGTAATGAATAATGAAAAAGCGTTGGCTATGCATGCTCAGTTATCTGGTTCCAAAGGCCACAGAGCAATGGTGAGCTGGGGTTCCGAATTTCTAGTCCAGTGACATTACCCACTACATCACAGTTTCCTCAGACACCTAGCAATTCCAGTCCAACAAATCCTGGGGAACCGTCCAGATAAGTAAGTCAGAAGTGTCCAATGTCTCTAACTGAAAATTGGAGAATCTTTTGGAAGATCCCAGGGAGAATTGCTGATTAGAAATTCCAATGTCCTCCCAGTCCATGCCCTGTCTAAGCTCTTACACAAACTCACCTACTAAGAATGCACAGTCTGATGGGCTGCTGAAAACAGGTTCTGGGGAAAAGGCAGGAAAGTGGAGCTGGGGATTATCAGATCAGCCGTAACCTCATTGAATGGCAGAGCAGGCTCGAAGGGCTGAATGGCCTATTTCTGCGCTTGTGTCTTTTGGTTTTATGGCTGATGGAACACATGTGGAAAAATGTGAGGTTATCATCTATGGTGGGACAAAGAGATGTGCAGGATATTTCTTAAGTAGTAAGAGGTTGGAAATTGTAGATGAAGCAACCCAGGTGTCTTTGTTGATAAAATCACTTTAAGCTAATGTACGGGTGCAGCATGTTATCGGGAAGGCTAATGGAATGTTAATCTCTATTGCAAGAGGGTTTGAGTACAGGATCAGCAAAGTCTTGCTTCAATTGTATAGGAGCTTGTTTAGACCCACACCTGGTGTACTGTGTGCAGGTTTGCTCTCCTTACCTCAGGAAGGATATTACTGCCATCGAGAGAGTGCAGTGAAGGTTCACCAGATTTGTTCCCGGGATGGTGGGACTGACCCATGGAGAGAGATTGGGCAAATTGGAGCTGTATCCATCAGAGTTTCAAAAACTGAGAGATGATCTCACAGAAACCTACAAAATACTGAAAGGGATAGACAGGTTAGATGTAGGTAAGATGCTTCTCCTAGTTGGAAGTCTGGAATCAGGGAATGCAATTTAAAGGTAAAGGATGTCACTTAGTTCTGAGATGAGGAGAAATTAATTTACTCAGAGGGCTTTGAACTTTTGGAACTGTCGACCCCACTGGGTTGTGGAAGCTTAGTCATTGAGTCTGTTTGAAATAGAGATTGAGAACTATTGATTAAAAATGGTGTAAACAATTATGGGAATAGAGGGTCAAAGGTATTGTGGTATACATCAGCCATGATCATATTGAATGGCAGAGCAGGCCCAAAGGTCTGAATGGCCTATTCCTGCTCCAATTCTCAATCTGGAAAGTATTATGGAGAGTGATCAATCTATAAGGATCCTTCACTTTAGATCCGGAGAAATTCTTCTGTTTCAGAACAGCTCAGAATTACAGACTGACCTGCCACCATGTGGTATCTTTATGTTTTGCAAGTAGAGAAGCATTCTAAGAAGAGGGGCCACTCTGGCCATTGAGCCTGCTCCTGTACTCAATACAATACTGACTGGTTGTGAGTTTCAACTGCATTTTCCCACCTACTCCCTATCTCCCTTGATCCCTCTTCAGACCAAAAATCTGTCTCTCCCAGTCCAGGTTTATTTAATTATGCAGAATCCACGCTACTCTGGGGTAAAGAAATCCAAAGATTCACATCTCCTTGAGTGAAGAAAACTCTCCCCATCTCAGCCCTAAATAATTGACTCCTTCTCCTAAGTCTGTGAGCTCTGTGTTCTCGATTCTCCAGTCAAGGTGGAATCAATCGATCAGTGTCTACCTGCTCAGTCTCTGGCGCAAGATTCAACGTTTCAGTCTGATGGTTTCTCGTTTTTCTCAACTCCAGAGAAGATCAACTCAGCTTCTCATCCCAGGGACCAACTCAGCGAACATTTGCTATGCTGCCTAAACATAGAATTCACCAGTTTTAAAATCTCCCCAGCCCCGGCCTCATCCCATGTCCAAACCTCCCTCTCATCCCCACCTCCTTGACCTAACGCAACCTGTCCATCTTCTCTTCCACCTATCCACCCCTCGCACCTCACTGACCAATCCTCACCACTCCCTACCCGCACTCACCTATCACCATCCCACCTACTTTCCCCATCCCCACCCCTCCCCCCTCTATTTATTTCCGAGCTCCCTTCTCCTTCCCCATTTCTGAAGAAGGATCCTGACCTGAAACGTTAGCTTTCCTGCTCCTCTGATGCTGCCTGGCCTGCTGCGTTCCTCCAGCTCCACGCTGTGTATCTCTGACTCCAGCATCGGCAGTTGTTGCTATCTCTGAACAACTATATCCTTCCTTAATTATGGAGTCTAAAACAGAGTACAATATTCAAGGTCTTGTCTCACCAAAGTCCTGGACAACTGTGCCCTTACTCCTGTGGTCCAATTTCCTTGCGATAAAGTCCAACATGCTATTTGCTTTGTCAATTATTTGCTGCACCTGCATGAATAACTTTCTGTGCCGTATGGTCAGAAATGAGTCCCTCTGAACATGAACAGTTTGCAAGCCTCTTTAGAAAAGAATCTAATTTTCTATTCTTTCAACCAAAGTGAATAAACTCCCACTTCCCATCCATCTGTGATCTTGATGCCCACTTGTTTAACTTATTCCTGTCACCTTGTAGTCTCGCTGTGCTTTCCCCGCAACTTCCATTTCACTTTGAATGGTCAGCAACTTTCGATCCAAGACTGCCTGTCTCTTTGTTTTAGTCATTGACAAAGCCCCAGTACCGAAACCCTAACTACCCCAACGACCTCCTTGACTTTTCTCCCACATTCTACCCTCTGTAAGCTTGAGGTTATCCCAACTCTGCTGGTCAGTCTTAACCCTCAGGGAGTCCATTGCCCATCATCCCTGTGCTTGCTGACATTGGTTTCCAGTCATTAAGGACTTGATTTTAAAATTCCCTTGTTTTCAAAGGCATCCATGACTATGCCCCCTCCCTACCTCTGTCAGCCCCTCTATCCTGTCCAACTCCTTCCTATCTCCCTATCTCTTCCAAGGTAACCATGTTTCCTTCTGAGACAACAAGGTGCAGGGCTGGATGAACACAGCAGGCCAAGCAGCATCATAGGAGCAGGAAGGCTGACGTTTCGGGCCTACACCCTTCATCAGAAAAGGGGGAGGGGAAGGGGGTTTTGAAATAAATA
>NW_025973369.1:0-3224 GCF_021869965.1 Rhincodon typus
CCACAGAGTCACCTCCCCTCTGGCTGAAGAAATTCCTCCCCATCTCAGTTCTAAAGGGGAAGGGAGCCCCAACAACCAACGCCAACTCCCACCATCGTTTTCAAATCTCCCCAAGGCCTTGCCAGGCCCCCGTATTTCTGGAACCATTCCCGGCCTTCCGAAATCTCCTCCGTTTTGACTTCCCCTGTGTGTTCGCTGATTCCCGTCGCCCCATTGTTGCCTATTGTGCCTTCAGGCCCTGAGCTCTGTAGCTCCCTCCCTACACCTCTCTTGCAACCCCCCCACCCCCTACCCACCGCACCCCCCACACCATTTCCCACTGTCGATCACCAAAAGAAAAAGCTGGACAAAAACCGAGGGCAGAACTGGATGCACGCGGGTAAACAGGATCCTAGCCATTGGAGTCGGCCATTCGGCCCCTCGGGCCTGTTCTGCCACTCAGTGAGCTCGTCGCTGTTCTGTGTCCCAGCCCCACACCCTTGTCTCTGTCTCCAATGTTCCAGAACTCGATGTCAAACTTATTAAAATTAGCAAACGACCCACAATCAATTGTCCTTTGTGAAAGAGAGCACCGCACCTCAACTGCCACGTTTGCGTTTTCTTAATTTCACTCCTGCCCTTAATTTTGGGACGTTCCCCTCCCCTGAAACCTGCAGACCTCGACTCCCCAGCATCGGTCAGTGTATTGAGGGCAGCAACTGAAACATCACATTACAGCTGGATCTGACATTTGTGAGGCCACATTTGGAAGGGTTTTGCGGGGGAAAGCAATGGCTCAGTGGTATCATCACTGGACTATTAGTCTGGAAACTCAGCTAATGCTCTGGCGTCCTGGGTTCGAATCCCAACGCGGCAGATGGTGGAATTTAAATTCAATAAAAATCTGGAATTAAGGGTCTAATGATGACCAGGGAAACCATCACTGATTGCCAGGAAAAACTCATCGGGTTCACTAATATCCTTTAGGGAAGGAAACTGTCCATCCTTACCTGGTCTGGGCCTACATGTGACTCCAGACCCATAGCAATATGGTTGACTCTTAACTGCCCAATGGGCAATAAATGCAGCCTGGGCAATGATGCATGAGTGAATAAAAAGCTTGAAAGGGTTCAGAAAAGATTTACAAGGATGTTGCCAGGGTTGGAGGGTTTGAGCTATAGGGAGAGGCTGAATAGGCTGGGACTATTTTCCCTGGAGCATCGGAGGCTGAGGGGGTGACCTTATAGAAGTTTATAAAATCAAGAGATGCATGGATAGGGTGAATAGGCAAGGCTTTTTCCCCAGGGTAGGGGAGTCTAAAACTAGAGGGGCATAGGTTTAAGGTGACAGGGGAACGATTTAAAAGGGACCTGAGGGGCAACTTTTTCACACAGAGGGTGGTGCGTGTGTGGAACGAGCTGCCAGAGGAAGTGGTGGAGGCTGGTACAATGACAACATTTAAAAGGCATCTGGATGGGTATATGAATAGGAAGGGTTTAGAGGGACATGGGCCAAATGCTGGCAAATGGGACTAGTTCAGTTTAGAAAAGTGGGTTTCCATGGACGAGTTGGGCTGAAGGGCCTGGTTCCGTGCTGCAGGACTCTGTGACCTCCCAACTTCCAAATTCCACAGAATGCAATCCTTCGTTGCATCATAGCTCATCACTTGACATTCCTGGTACTGAGTTTGGACCGCAAGGTTGGGGTTTTTAGATACAAGGAAAGATTAGAGAGATCAAGCTTAATCTCCCTGGGGCAGGGAAGATTAAGAGATGACCTTGTTGAGGTGTTTGAAATGCTGAATAGTTTTGACAGGGTAAAAAAAGGACATTCTGTTTCCACCGGTTGGTATGTCAGTAACCAAGGGGTCACAATTTCCAGACTTTCAGCGAGAGAGCTAGGAGTGAGATACGGCAAAAATTCTTTACCCAGAGAGTTGTTAGGGTTTGGAATCCGCTGCCTGGGAGATTGGGGGGAGGCAGATTCTAGAGGGGGGTTTCAAAAGAGAGCTGGAGATATATTTGATGGTGATGAAGTTAGAGGGCGATGGAGATAGGGCTAGAGAGTGGGATTGGCTAGATAATATTTTTCAGGAGCCAGCACAAACCTGATGAGTCGAATGGCCTCCTTCTGCACTGTAAAATTCCATGATTCTGTAAGAACGTGAGTATTGTCAAGAATGGACAGAGTTTCTGTTTTGTACGGGCCAGGACATTTTGCAAGAATACCAATTCAAGGGGGAAATGCTGCATGAAGGGAGCATGCGATTGGTTGGCAAGCGGACTTTGATTGGCAGAGGTATTGCCATGGAGACTGGTGAGCGCGTGCCAACTTCACTTGAAAGGGGAGCAGGTTGTTGATGTTTGTAATTTCGTCATCGTCAAAATAAACAGATTGACAGTTTTATGAGCCATGGCCTTCAGGGTTCAAACTGAAGCTTTGAGTTTGGGCTGGAGGTGTAAATGTGTCGCTCGCCTCCCCGCTTTATGCAGCACCCCTTTCAGAAGCTGCTGTCTTCTCTAATCCCAGGCAACGCTGGCCCTATGTGAACTGTTTTGGCAACCGTAACTCAGTTCTTAAATAGGCTGCAGTAAATTAGCTTGCCACTAATTCAACACAAGGAAAGCTGACATGGATCATGGATGGAGTCAAGAGCATGGTGGGGGCTGTTCTTCTATCAGTGAGGGGCACTGAAGCAGATCAATCTGAATGCACCACATGCTGCCCCAGCCAGGAGTGCGTGAAGCCATCAAAAAGATGTGGTCGAACAGCCTGGGCAGCGAGAGGCCCTTCGGGCAACGGAGTTGCTACACTGGAAAGTTGCGAGAGAGAGGGCAGGAGGAGTTGTGGGGAGGGAGAGGGTTGAAATGAGAAAAGGAGAAACAATAAGTTGGAGCCTTGTAACAGGTGTGTGTAGCAGTGGAGGGCACATTAAGCTGTCAGCAATGTTACCGTCATACCCAGTGCAAGGAGCCTGTCTGTGTAGATTCTCCTCAACAGTGGCACACACTCTGTACCATTTCCTCAGCTGCCTCTGGTGTGAAATTATCCTTGACACTGATGGCTCGAGCCATGTCCCACTGATTAGACTCACATCTCTCCCCTCCTCCTCAGTTACCTCCATCTTCGCTCAGGTGTCTCACAGGTCACAGTGCATTTGAAGTGGGTCAGCTTCCTGGAGAGCTGCATTTGGGAGCTCCTCTCTCTCTCTCTCCCTCTCTCTCTCTCTCTCCCTCTCTCTCCCT
>NW_025973369.1:3324-8502 GCF_021869965.1 Rhincodon typus
CTCTCTCATTTGCAAACCCCACTCTCCCCCCTCACTCCCCATGTCACTATCCTCCCACTCTTTCCCATATCTGGACAAATCCCTTTCTCTCCCCACTCCTTCCCCTGCCCACCATCTTCCCTCCCTTCCTGTTTTCTCCCCTCCCCTACCTCCACTCCCAGTTCCCGCTGTCTCCCCTCCCCATTCTCCCCTTCAGCCCATCCCCCATTCTCTTCCTCCTCCTCCTCTATCCCTTCCTCCCCTACCCCTCCCCTGCCCTCTCCCTTCCTCCACTCTCCTTGAACGCTCCCCCATCCTCCCCCTCCTCCCTCACTTGATCCCATTTCTCCTTCCTTCCCTAATTATTCTGGTTCCCCATTGCCTATTTTCCAATTCCCCCTTCCTTCCACCATTCTCCTGATCCCCCTGCTCCTTATTTTCCCATTCCGACTTCTCTCCCCCATTCTTATGATCCACTGTTTGCTATTTTCCCAGTCCCTCTTCCCTTGCCCTACCCTTCCCCATTCTCCTCAACCCCCATCCCTTCTCTTCCCATTCCCTTCTCCCTTCCCTTCCCCCAGTCTTCCCTTTCCTCAACTGCTTTTTCCCATTTCCCTCCATTCCTTTCCCAATGTCACCCTCCTTCCCCCTGCATTCCCACCTCTTCTCCTCCGCCATCCCTTTCTCTCTCAACCCCTTCCTGCTCCCTTATCTCTGGTCCTGTTCTTTTCCACAGAATTGTCATGGTGCAGCAGGAAGCCATTCAGTCCATCCTACCTGCCCCGGTTCTATCCCCTAGCGCCAATCTCCTGCCCCTTTTCCCCTATATCCCTGCCCACCATAACCATCCAATGCCCCCTCCTTCTTGAAAGCCTCCACTGAACCTGCCCCTCCCCCACATTTCCAGGGAGTGTATCCCATGCCTTAACCACTCGCTGGGTGGGAATGTTTTCCTTCACATCACCCTCAGTTTGTTTGCTCTCACTTTAAACCTATGCCCCTCCCTCGTTCTTGTTCCTTTCTTGAGCGGGAACAGCTTATCCCTGTCTACTCTGTCCAGGGACCCCACTCCCGGGATTTTGAAAACCTCTCTCAGATCTCCCTCTCTTGGCCTTCTCCTCTCCAAGGGTGGACAGTCCCCAACTTCTTCAATCTATCTTCATCGCTGAAGCTTCTCATCCCTGGAGGCATTCTTGTTAATTGTTTCTGTACCCTCTCTCTCTCTCCAATGCATTCACATCTCTCCTGTAATATAGCGTCCACAACTCGAAACAATACTCCAGCTGAGGTTTAACCAGCATCTTGTCTGAATTCAACATCACGTCCCTGCTCTTGGACTCTCTGTTCCTATTAATAAAGCTAAGGGCACTGTCTGCTTTATTAACTGCTGTCTGTATCTGTCCTGCCATCTTCAATGGTCTGTGCACCTATCACCCAGTTCCATCTGCTCCTGCACCCGCTTTGGAATTGTAACCCCTATTTGATATTGTCTTTCAATGTTCTTCCTACAAAAGTGCCTCGCAACCTCATCTGCCACCTATCTGTCCACTCCACCAACTCGTCAATGCCCTTTGCAGTTGCGCACTGTCCCCCTCACAGTTTACGATTCCTCTAAGTTTTGTGTCATCTGCAAACTTTGAAATTGTCTTTTTGCATAGGAAGTTATTGATGAAATGAGAGAGTTGCACGAGAAGATGGATTGTATAGGGTGAGCTGAATGGTTAAAATTGCTGATGATACTCAACAAGCTGCCTGAACTCGGATGAGTCCTGTTAACATTCCTTTAAGATGGCACTGGCAACTTGTTTTTCTGTCGCTGTTTCCTGTATTTGCTTTCTTTGTGCAGGCTGTTTGTTACACTGTTTAACAGAGAAAGAGTTTTGTTCCTGGACTTGGAACTACGAACGAACGATCGGGGATGAGCCTAAGACTCCTGACCGGCCATCAATTGAGGGGTTCCCTGACAGGCAGAAGAACATAAGACTCGGAGATAGCAAGAACTGCCAATGCTGGAGTCTGAGATAACAAGGTGTGGAGCTGGATGAACACAGCAGGCCGAGCAGCATCAGAGGAGCAGGAAGGCTGACGTTTCGGGTCAGGACTCGAAGCATCGACTTTCCTACAGAACATGAGAAGAAGAAGAAGAACATTTCTGAAGAAGGGTCCCGATCCGAAACGTCAGCCTTCCTGCCCCTCTGATGCTGCCTGGCCTGCTGTGTTCATCCAGCTCCACACCTTGTTATCTCAGACTCCAACATCTTCAGTTCTTACTATCTCTGAACATGAAACTTGTTGCTTTTTCCAGAAAGGCGTGAGACTTTTTGATTTTATGTTTCTCTTTTCTTTTCCATTTAGTTATTACCACTATAATAATTTATTATTGCCATTATAATCATTTATTATTACTTAATAGACATTCATATTTAAGCAAATTGCTGTTATCAAGCCTTCTCTTAATTATATTTAGCCGAATCTGAAAAGAGCCGCTTGGATACACCCTGTGATCCAAGACCCCTCTGCACACCAAGGTCCAGATCACTAGTTGGGAAAGCAAAACTTCACATTCCCGCCCAAGCCCCATATCCCTCAATATCTTTAGATGGCGAGAAAAATCAAATTTTGGTGAACAACTTGCACCTGATAAAACTCACAGAGCATCAAACGCTATGTTTGGAAGCAAGCTCCAAACATCTCCCATCCCTCATCACTTTGAGATGTTTCCTCATGTAACTTCCCCAAAAAATTTGCCCTAGAGAGGGTCACATCTGAAAAGGCGCGTTCCCCTGGTTGTTACAGTGGAGATGGGAGGAGTGCATCATCGCTTTTGCTCCCTAGCTCCGCGGATCGAAAAATAAAAGTTCTACACCTAAGTCCAGTCCTCTCTATTACACGTGGAATGAAAACCTTTCATCAACACATACACACAGTTTGAGACATGAACATATGAAAATGTTCACACCTCTAAATAACTCATTACACATTTCAAATAAAGAGGGAAAGAGATCTCTCTCGTTTTAAAAAGGAAATTATGTTCTCACTATTCTTGTAGATTTGATGGATAAGGTGCTGAATTATGTCAATCTGTTTGCATATGCGGTCAATTTTCTCGTTACACCAGTTGTCTCTGGAGTCTTGGCAGACACAGCTTGCTCAGGGAATACATGAATACCTGGGTGAATACATAAATGAGAAGGGAATAGAAGGATATGGATCCTGTAAGTGAAGATAGTTTTAGTATGGAAGGGCAAAATGTGTTGGTGCAGGGCCAAAGGACCTGTTCCTGTGTTGTATTGTTCCTTGTTTTTCTTTGAATACAACATCAAGAAGTTCTTTCAGTCCCTCTTCCAGAAGAGCAATCGACTTGCAGAGATGGGGAGGATCATGAGCTGGGCACCTCGTTCATTAGCAGGCTTTCCTCAACAGTAGAATCTAAGGCCCCAAGCTCTACATTCAAACAGAACAGTCATAAAATCCAGTGGTAAAACAATTGAGTGTTTTCCCCTGATGTGAGTTACAAAAATATACAATGATCTGGAAGCATGTGGTTTGTTGTGACAAAAACAAATGTATCTTTTCCTGGAATTTTGTTATGGACCAGACCAGACCCTCTCAAAACATTTTGAGATGGTAGCCAAAACCTAACCTTTTTTTTATTTTAGAGGCAATTATAATGTGTCTGCTCCAGATGCAATGTGACTGGCAATGTTAAGTAAAGCATAATTTATTTAAACACAATAGTTAAAATACAACCAAAGAAAGAGAAATTTAGAATTACTTAACTCTACTGGAAACTTAACTGAATTGTAACTATTACTGATTAACTGTTCCAATGCAGTAACATCTCATGAACACAACCCTTGGCAAAAAAATGGAAGATTCAGACACAGATTCTCACATGCAGTTCTCTAACCCAGGAGGAAAGAAAACATCAAGAGAAAATTCAGAGAGAGTAGCAGCCTGGAGACATTCACTGAAGCTTCCAACTCTGTTGAGACCCCAAGAGCTTCTGCTTAAAGTTAAACCTAAAAAGCCTACTCTGTGAGAGCTGGCTACACCCAGCCAGGCTGCTTCTATTGTTCCAACTTAAAAAAAATCTCAAGGCCTCACAAGCCGTTTACTCAAGTGGTCTTCAGTGGTCAGCTCGGTATCTCTGCCTTACAACCACTCTTCAAAAAAAAACCATGACGAAATAACCTCTAGAAAACCACAGCATTATCACACCTTCCAAAAAGGAAAACAGACATCTCTACAATCCCTTTAAGAACAAGTCTGCAAAGAGGATGAATCTGAATGATCCTACCAGTGTTCCTTAATATCTTTGAAACAATTGACCCATCGAGTCCTGTGTGAATAAGAGGTGTCCATTTAGCCTGTCAAATCAATGCAGTCCATGTTATTGCAGCTGAAGTTTCTTCTTTTATTTAATCTCTGAAGAAACCTCTCGAGAAATTTCGCTGGGCTCCTCCAAGGCAACGAAGGAAGTAGATGAAGGATCTGTCTTCCTCCAGTTCTATTCCCCAAACAACCTAACTAAATGGCTTCCATCTCCCCTGAGCGCTCTTACAGCTCACACACGCTGCTGTTCAACAGTGTGCTTATTGATAAAAAAACTGGTTGACATAAAGGTGTGAAAATCTCACACTGGGGATTTGTCAGCCACGCTAAGCCTTTTCACTGAGAGAGCTGTTCCACTGCGTTCAGTGACAGTTGGTGTGCGCCAGGAATATAAAAAACCATCCCCTTTAATCTGTGTGGGCTCAGTTCGTTTTAGACAGGACACAGCAGTTGGCCCAGTAACGTCTCGTAAAACAGCTTCAGAATGATTTCAAAGTGCCCTGTTCTGTAAACAGACTCACTACTCCTCAGAGAGAGAGGTCAGTCTGAAAACGCTTAAATTGAAATATTTGTGGTTACAGATTCAGGCGGATCATTCAACTTGGAACCATCTTGCAAAGGAGAAATATATTTAACTCATGGGACGTGGATGGGTCAAACATTTATTGCCCCGTCCCTAATTGCCCCCTTGAGAAGGTGGTGGGGAGCTGCCTTCTTGAACCGCTGCAGTCCATGTGCTGTGGGTAGACCCACAATGCCCCTTAGGGAGGGAATTCCAGGATTGTGACCCAGCGACACTGAAGGAACGGCCGATATATTTCCAAGTCGGAATGGGGAGTGGCTCGGAGGGGAACTTGCAGGGGG
>NW_025973369.1:8602-9115 GCF_021869965.1 Rhincodon typus
CTCGGTGAGTTGCTGCAGTGCGTCTTGTAGATGGTACACACTGCTGCAACTGAGCGTCGGTGGGTGGAGGGAGTGGGATGTTTGTGGATGTGGTGCCAATTAAAGCGGGGGCTGCTTTATCCTGGATGGTGTCGAGCTTCTTGCTGGAACTGCACTCATCCGAAAATATGTTTTCTGTAATTTCAAAAACTGCTTGTAGGCCATCCTTTAGCCTTTAGTTTTTTCTCCCCAGAGAAAAGCTCTCCTGCTCTTTCATCATAAACCCCATAAGGTATAGGAGCAGAATAAGGCCATTCGGCCCATTGAGTCTGCTCCTCCATTGAATCCTGGCTGATATGTTTCTCAACCCCATTCTCCTGCCTTCTCCCAGTAAACCCTTGACCCCCTGACCAATCAAGAACTGATCTATCTCCATCCTAAAGACACTCAATGATTTGGCCCCCACAGCCCTCTGAAACAATGAGTTCCACAGAGTCACCTCCCCTCTGGCTGAAGAAATTCCTCCCCATCTCA
>NW_025973370.1:0-3224 GCF_021869965.1 Rhincodon typus
CCACAGAGTCACCTCCCCTCTGGCTGAAGAAATTCCTCCCCATCTCAGTTCTAAAGGGGAAGGGAGCCCCAACAACCAACGCCAACTCCCACCATCGTTTTCAAATCTCCCCAAGGCCTTGCCAGGCCCCCGTATTTCTGGAACCATTCCCGGCCTTCCGAAATCTCCTCCGTTTTGACTTCCCCTGTGTGTTCGCTGATTCCCGTCGCCCCATTGTTGCCTATTGTGCCTTCAGGCCCTGAGCTCTGTAGCTCCCTCCCTACACCTCTCTTGCAACCCCCCCACCCCCTACCCACCGCACCCCCCACACCATTTCCCACTGTCGATCACCAAAAGAAAAAGCTGGACAAAAACCGAGGGCAGAACTGGATGCACGCGGGTAAACAGGATCCTAGCCATTGGAGTCGGCCATTCGGCCCCTCGGGCCTGTTCTGCCACTCAGTGAGCTCGTCGCTGTTCTGTGTCCCAGCCCCACACCCTTGTCTCTGTCTCCAATGTTCCAGAACTCGATGTCAAACTTATTAAAATTAGCAAACGACCCACAATCAATTGTCCTTTGTGAAAGAGAGCACCGCACCTCAACTGCCACGTTTGCGTTTTCTTAATTTCACTCCTGCCCTTAATTTTGGGACGTTCCCCTCCCCTGAAACCTGCAGACCTCGACTCCCCAGCATCGGTCAGTGTATTGAGGGCAGCAACTGAAACATCACATTACAGCTGGATCTGACATTTGTGAGGCCACATTTGGAAGGGTTTTGCGGGGGAAAGCAATGGCTCAGTGGTATCATCACTGGACTATTAGTCTGGAAACTCAGCTAATGCTCTGGCGTCCTGGGTTCGAATCCCAACGCGGCAGATGGTGGAATTTAAATTCAATAAAAATCTGGAATTAAGGGTCTAATGATGACCAGGGAAACCATCACTGATTGCCAGGAAAAACTCATCGGGTTCACTAATATCCTTTAGGGAAGGAAACTGTCCATCCTTACCTGGTCTGGGCCTACATGTGACTCCAGACCCATAGCAATATGGTTGACTCTTAACTGCCCAATGGGCAATAAATGCAGCCTGGGCAATGATGCATGAGTGAATAAAAAGCTTGAAAGGGTTCAGAAAAGATTTACAAGGATGTTGCCAGGGTTGGAGGGTTTGAGCTATAGGGAGAGGCTGAATAGGCTGGGACTATTTTCCCTGGAGCATCGGAGGCTGAGGGGGTGACCTTATAGAAGTTTATAAAATCAAGAGATGCATGGATAGGGTGAATAGGCAAGGCTTTTTCCCCAGGGTAGGGGAGTCTAAAACTAGAGGGGCATAGGTTTAAGGTGACAGGGGAACGATTTAAAAGGGACCTGAGGGGCAACTTTTTCACACAGAGGGTGGTGCGTGTGTGGAACGAGCTGCCAGAGGAAGTGGTGGAGGCTGGTACAATGACAACATTTAAAAGGCATCTGGATGGGTATATGAATAGGAAGGGTTTAGAGGGACATGGGCCAAATGCTGGCAAATGGGACTAGTTCAGTTTAGAAAAGTGGGTTTCCATGGACGAGTTGGGCTGAAGGGCCTGGTTCCGTGCTGCAGGACTCTGTGACCTCCCAACTTCCAAATTCCACAGAATGCAATCCTTCGTTGCATCATAGCTCATCACTTGACATTCCTGGTACTGAGTTTGGACCGCAAGGTTGGGGTTTTTAGATACAAGGAAAGATTAGAGAGATCAAGCTTAATCTCCCTGGGGCAGGGAAGATTAAGAGATGACCTTGTTGAGGTGTTTGAAATGCTGAATAGTTTTGACAGGGTAAAAAAAGGACATTCTGTTTCCACCGGTTGGTATGTCAGTAACCAAGGGGTCACAATTTCCAGACTTTCAGCGAGAGAGCTAGGAGTGAGATACGGCAAAAATTCTTTACCCAGAGAGTTGTTAGGGTTTGGAATCCGCTGCCTGGGAGATTGGGGGGAGGCAGATTCTAGAGGGGGGTTTCAAAAGAGAGCTGGAGATATATTTGATGGTGATGAAGTTAGAGGGCGATGGAGATAGGGCTAGAGAGTGGGATTGGCTAGATAATATTTTTCAGGAGCCAGCACAAACCTGATGAGTCGAATGGCCTCCTTCTGCACTGTAAAATTCCATGATTCTGTAAGAACGTGAGTATTGTCAAGAATGGACAGAGTTTCTGTTTTGTACGGGCCAGGACATTTTGCAAGAATACCAATTCAAGGGGGAAATGCTGCATGAAGGGAGCATGCGATTGGTTGGCAAGCGGACTTTGATTGGCAGAGGTATTGCCATGGAGACTGGTGAGCGCGTGCCAACTTCACTTGAAAGGGGAGCAGGTTGTTGATGTTTGTAATTTCGTCATCGTCAAAATAAACAGATTGACAGTTTTATGAGCCATGGCCTTCAGGGTTCAAACTGAAGCTTTGAGTTTGGGCTGGAGGTGTAAATGTGTCGCTCGCCTCCCCGCTTTATGCAGCACCCCTTTCAGAAGCTGCTGTCTTCTCTAATCCCAGGCAACGCTGGCCCTATGTGAACTGTTTTGGCAACCGTAACTCAGTTCTTAAATAGGCTGCAGTAAATTAGCTTGCCACTAATTCAACACAAGGAAAGCTGACATGGATCATGGATGGAGTCAAGAGCATGGTGGGGGCTGTTCTTCTATCAGTGAGGGGCACTGAAGCAGATCAATCTGAATGCACCACATGCTGCCCCAGCCAGGAGTGCGTGAAGCCATCAAAAAGATGTGGTCGAACAGCCTGGGCAGCGAGAGGCCCTTCGGGCAACGGAGTTGCTACACTGGAAAGTTGCGAGAGAGAGGGCAGGAGGAGTTGTGGGGAGGGAGAGGGTTGAAATGAGAAAAGGAGAAACAATAAGTTGGAGCCTTGTAACAGGTGTGTGTAGCAGTGGAGGGCACATTAAGCTGTCAGCAATGTTACCGTCATACCCAGTGCAAGGAGCCTGTCTGTGTAGATTCTCCTCAACAGTGGCACACACTCTGTACCATTTCCTCAGCTGCCTCTGGTGTGAAATTATCCTTGACACTGATGGCTCGAGCCATGTCCCACTGATTAGACTCACATCTCTCCCCTCCTCCTCAGTTACCTCCATCTTCGCTCAGGTGTCTCACAGGTCACAGTGCATTTGAAGTGGGTCAGCTTCCTGGAGAGCTGCATTTGGGAGCTCCTCTCTCTCTCTCTCCCTCTCTCTCTCTCTCTCCCTCTCTCTCCCT
>NW_025973370.1:3324-8502 GCF_021869965.1 Rhincodon typus
CTCTCTCATTTGCAAACCCCACTCTCCCCCCTCACTCCCCATGTCACTATCCTCCCACTCTTTCCCATATCTGGACAAATCCCTTTCTCTCCCCACTCCTTCCCCTGCCCACCATCTTCCCTCCCTTCCTGTTTTCTCCCCTCCCCTACCTCCACTCCCAGTTCCCGCTGTCTCCCCTCCCCATTCTCCCCTTCAGCCCATCCCCCATTCTCTTCCTCCTCCTCCTCTATCCCTTCCTCCCCTACCCCTCCCCTGCCCTCTCCCTTCCTCCACTCTCCTTGAACGCTCCCCCATCCTCCCCCTCCTCCCTCACTTGATCCCATTTCTCCTTCCTTCCCTAATTATTCTGGTTCCCCATTGCCTATTTTCCAATTCCCCCTTCCTTCCACCATTCTCCTGATCCCCCTGCTCCTTATTTTCCCATTCCGACTTCTCTCCCCCATTCTTATGATCCACTGTTTGCTATTTTCCCAGTCCCTCTTCCCTTGCCCTACCCTTCCCCATTCTCCTCAACCCCCATCCCTTCTCTTCCCATTCCCTTCTCCCTTCCCTTCCCCCAGTCTTCCCTTTCCTCAACTGCTTTTTCCCATTTCCCTCCATTCCTTTCCCAATGTCACCCTCCTTCCCCCTGCATTCCCACCTCTTCTCCTCCGCCATCCCTTTCTCTCTCAACCCCTTCCTGCTCCCTTATCTCTGGTCCTGTTCTTTCCCACAGAATTGTCATGGTGCAGCAGGAAGCCATTCAGTCCATCCTACCTGCCCCGGTTCTATCCCCTAGCGCCAATCTCCTGCCCCTTTTCCCCTATATCCCTGCCCACCATAACCATCCAATGCCCCCTCCTTCTTGAAAGCCTCCACTGAACCTGCCCCTCCCCCACATTTCCAGGGAGTGTATCCCATGCCTTAACCACTCGCTGGGTGGGAATGTTTTCCTTCACATCACCCTCAGTTTGTTTGCTCTCACTTTAAACCTATGCCCCTCCCTCGTTCTTGTTCCTTTCTTGAGCGGGAACAGCTTATCCCTGTCTACTCTGTCCAGGGACCCCACTCCCGGGATTTTGAAAACCTCTCTCAGATCTCCCTCTCTTGGCCTTCTCCTCTCCAAGGGTGGACAGTCCCCAACTTCTTCAATCTATCTTCATCGCTGAAGCTTCTCATCCCTGGAGGCATTCTTGTTAATTGTTTCTGTACCCTCTCTCTCTCTCCAATGCATTCACATCTCTCCTGTAATATAGCGTCCACAACTCGAAACAATACTCCAGCTGAGGTTTAACCAGCATCTTGTCTGAATTCAACATCACGTCCCTGCTCTTGGACTCTCTGTTCCTATTAATAAAGCTAAGGGCACTGTCTGCTTTATTAACTGCTGTCTGTATCTGTCCTGCCATCTTCAATGGTCTGTGCACCTATCACCCAGTTCCATCTGCTCCTGCACCCGCTTTGGAATTGTAACCCCTATTTGATATTGTCTTTCAATGTTCTTCCTACAAAAGTGCCTCGCAACCTCATCTGCCACCTATCTGTCCACTCCACCAACTCGTCAATGCCCTTTGCAGTTGCGCACTGTCCCCCTCACAGTTTACGATTCCTCTAAGTTTTGTGTCATCTGCAAACTTTGAAATTGTCTTTTTGCATAGGAAGTTATTGATGAAATGAGAGAGTTGCACGAGAAGATGGATTGTATAGGGTGAGCTGAATGGTTAAAATTGCTGATGATACTCAACAAGCTGCCTGAACTCGGATGAGTCCTGTTAACATTCCTTTAAGATGGCACTGGCAACTTGTTTTTCTGTCGCTGTTTCCTGTATTTGCTTTCTTTGTGCAGGCTGTTTGTTACACTGTTTAACAGAGAAAGAGTTTTGTTCCTGGACTTGGAACTACGAACGAACGATCGGGGATGAGCCTAAGACTCCTGACCGGCCATCAATTGAGGGGTTCCCTGACAGGCAGAAGAACATAAGACTCGGAGATAGCAAGAACTGCCAATGCTGGAGTCTGAGATAACAAGGTGTGGAGCTGGATGAACACAGCAGGCCGAGCAGCATCAGAGGAGCAGGAAGGCTGACGTTTCGGGTCAGGACTCGAAGCATCGACTTTCCTACAGAACATGAGAAGAAGAAGAAGAACATTTCTGAAGAAGGGTCCCGATCCGAAACGTCAGCCTTCCTGCCCCTCTGATGCTGCCTGGCCTGCTGTGTTCATCCAGCTCCACACCTTGTTATCTCAGACTCCAACATCTTCAGTTCTTACTATCTCTGAACATGAAACTTGTTGCTTTTTCCAGAAAGGCGTGAGACTTTTTGATTTTATGTTTCTCTTTTCTTTTCCATTTAGTTATTACCACTATAATAATTTATTATTGCCATTATAATCATTTATTATTACTTAATAGACATTCATATTTAAGCAAATTGCTGTTATCAAGCCTTCTCTTAATTATATTTAACCGAATCTGAAAAGAGCCGCTTGGATACACCCTGTGATCCAAGACCCCTCTGCACACCAAGGTCCAGATCACTAGTTGGGAAAGCAAAACTTCACATTCCCGCCCAAGCCCCATATCCCTCAATATCTTTAGATGGCGAGAAAAATCAAATTTTGGTGAACAACTTGCACCTGATAAAACTCACAGAGCATCAAACGCTATGTTTGGAAGCAAGCTCCAAACATCTCCCATCCCTCATCACTTTGAGATGTTTCCTCATGTAACTTCCCCAAAAAATTTGCCCTAGAGAGGGTCACATCTGAAAAGGCGCGTTCCCCTGGTTGTTACAGTGGAGATGGGAGGAGTGCATCATCGCTTTTGCTCCCTAGCTCCGCGGATCGAAAAATAAAAGTTCTACACCTAAGTCCAGTCCTCTCTATTACACGTGGAATGAAAACCTTTCATCAACACATACACACAGTTTGAGACATGAACATATGAAAATGTTCACACCTCTAAATAACTCATTACACATTTCAAATAAAGAGGGAAAGAGATCTCTCTCGTTTTAAAAAGGAAATTATGTTCTCACTATTCTTGTAGATTTGATGGATAAGGTGCTGAATTATGTCAATCTGTTTGCATATGCGGTCAATTTTCTCGTTACACCAGTTGTCTCTGGAGTCTTGGCAGACACAGCTTGCTCAGGGAATACATGAATACCTGGGTGAATACATAAATGAGAAGGGAATAGAAGGATATGGATCCTGTAAGTGAAGATAGTTTTAGTATGGAAGGGCAAAATGTGTTGGTGCAGGGCCAAAGGACCTGTTCCTGTGTTGTATTGTTCCTTGTTTTTCTTTGAATACAACATCAAGAAGTTCTTTCAGTCCCTCTTCCAGAAGAGCAATCGACTTGCAGAGATGGGGAGGATCATGAGCTGGGCACCTCGTTCATTAGCAGGCTTTCCTCAACAGTAGAATCTAAGGCCCCAAGCTCTACATTCAAACAGAACAGTCATAAAATCCAGTGGTAAAACAATTGAGTGTTTTCCCCTGATGTGAGTTACAAAAATATACAATGATCTGGAAGCATGTGGTTTGTTGTGACAAAAACAAATGTATCTTTTCCTGGAATTTTGTTATGGACCAGACCAGACCCTCTCAAAACATTTTGAGATGGTAGCCAAAACCTAACCTTTTTTTTATTTTAGAGGCAATTATAATGTGTCTGCTCCAGATGCAATGTGACTGGCAATGTTAAGTAAAGCATAATTTATTTAAACACAATAGTTAAAATACAACCAAAGAAAGAGAAATTTAGAATTACTTAACTCTACTGGAAACTTAACTGAATTGTAACTATTACTGATTAACTGTTCCAATGCAGTAACATCTCATGAACACAACCCTTGGCAAAAAAATGGAAGATTCAGACACAGATTCTCACATGCAGTTCTCTAACCCAGGAGGAAAGAAAACATCAAGAGAAAATTCAGAGAGAGTAGCAGCCTGGAGACATTCACTGAAGCTTCCAACTCTGTTGAGACCCCAAGAGCTTCTGCTTAAAGTTAAACCTAAAAAGCCTACTCTGTGAGAGCTGGCTACACCCAGCCAGGCTGCTTCTATTGTTCCAACTTAAAAAAAATCTCAAGGCCTCACAAGCCGTTTACTCAAGTGGTCTTCAGTGGTCAGCTCGGTATCTCTGCCTTACAACCACTCTTCAAAAAAAAACCATGACGAAATAACCTCTAGAAAACCACAGCATTATCACACCTTCCAAAAAGGAAAACAGACATCTCTACAATCCCTTTAAGAACAAGTCTGCAAAGAGGATGAATCTGAATGATCCTACCAGTGTTCCTTAATATCTTTGAAACAATTGACCCATCGAGTCCTGTGTGAATAAGAGGTGTCCATTTAGCCTGTCAAATCAATGCAGTCCATGTTATTGCAGCTGAAGTTTCTTCTTTTATTTAATCTCTGAAGAAACCTCTCGAGAAATTTCGCTGGGCTCCTCCAAGGCAACGAAGGAAGTAGATGAAGGATCTGTCTTCCTCCAGTTCTATTCCCCAAACAACCTAACTAAATGGCTTCCATCTCCCCTGAGCGCTCTTACAGCTCACACACGCTGCTGTTCAACAGTGTGCTTATTGATAAAAAAACTGGTTGACATAAAGGTGTGAAAATCTCACACTGGGGATTTGTCAGCCACGCTAAGCCTTTTCACTGAGAGAGCTGTTCCACTGCGTTCAGTGACAGTTGGTGTGCGCCAGGAATATAAAAAACCATCCCCTTTAATCTGTGTGGGCTCAGTTCGTTTTAGACAGGACACAGCAGTTGGCCCAGTAACGTCTCGTAAAACAGCTTCAGAATGATTTCAAAGTGCCCTGTTCTGTAAACAGACTCACTACTCCTCAGAGAGAGAGGTCAGTCTGAAAACGCTTAAATTGAAATATTTGTGGTTACAGATTCAGGCGGATCATTCAACTTGGAACCATCTTGCAAAGGAGAAATATATTTAACTCATGGGACATGGATGGGTCAAACATTTATTGCCCCGTCCCTAATTGCCCCCTTGAGAAGGTGGTGGGGAGCTGCCTTCTTGAACCGCTGCAGTCCATGTGCTGTGGGTAGACCCACAATGCCCCTTAGGGAGGGAATTCCAGGATTGTGACCCAGCGACACTGAAGGAACGGCCGATATATTTCCAAGTCGGAATGGGGAGTGGCTCGGAGGGGAACTTGCAGGGGG
>NW_025973370.1:8602-9115 GCF_021869965.1 Rhincodon typus
CTCGGTGAGTTGCTGCAGTGCGTCTTGTAGATGGTACACACTGCTGCAACTGAGCGTCGGTGGGTGGAGGGAGTGGGATGTTTGTGGATGTGGTGCCAATTAAAGCGGGGGCTGCTTTATCCTGGATGGTGTCGAGCTTCTTGCTGGAACTGCACTCATCCGAAAATATGTTTTCTGTAATTTCAAAAACTGCTTGTAGGCCATCCTTTAGCCTTTAGTTTTTTCTCCCCAGAGAAAAGCTCTCCTGCTCTTTCATCATAAACCCCATAAGGTATAGGAGCAGAATAAGGCCATTCGGCCCATTGAGTCTGCTCCTCCATTGAATCCTGGCTGATATGTTTCTCAACCCCATTCTCCTGCCTTCTCCCAGTAAACCCTTGACCCCCTGACCAATCAAGAACTGATCTATCTCCATCCTAAAGACACTCAATGATTTGGCCCCCACAGCCCTCTGAAACAATGAGTTCCACAGAGTCACCTCCCCTCTGGCTGAAGAAATTCCTCCCCATCTCA
>NW_025973371.1:0-9115 GCF_021869965.1 Rhincodon typus
ACAATGAGGCACTGCTTCAATACTGAAGATCTGACAGTACTGACTATCTGACAATGAGGCACTACCTCAGTCTGACATTCTCACAGTGCTGCAATCTTGTAGCACTCCAACAAGTCTGACCTCTTTAGAATGAGACACTACCTCAAGATTGACCCTCTCACAATAATGCACCACAACAGTTCTGACCCTTTGGTGGTGCTGCATTACCTCAATACAGACCATATACATGTGAGGCACTTCCACAGTTCTCACCCGCCTACAATGAGGCGCTACCTCATTATTGACTCTCTGACTCTCCAGCAGTTCTATCCCTCTGACAGTGCTTCAGTGCTGGCCTGGAACAGCTAACAGGGTCTCATTTTCCTCATTGATAGTAGGAACTGCAGATGCTGGAGAATCTGAGATAACAAGTTGTAGAGCTGGATGAACACAGCAGGCCAAGCAGCATCAGAGGAGCAGGAAGGCTGACATTTCGGGCCTCGACCCTTCTTCAGAAATGGGGGAGGGGAAGGGAATTCTGAAATAAATAGGGAGAGAGGGAGAGGTGGATAGAAGATGGATACAGGAGAAGATATTTGGAGAGGAGTCAGACAGGTCAAAGCGGCGGGGTTGGAGCCAGTAAAGGTGAGTGTCGGTGGGGAATCAGGAAGGACGGATGGGTCAAGGGGGCGGGATGAGGTTAGTAGGTAGGAGATGGGAATGGGGCTTGAAGTGGGAGGAGGGGATAGGTGGGAGGAAGGACCGGTTGGGGAGGCGGGGACGAGCTGGGCTGGTTTTGGGATGTGGTAGGGGGAGGGGAGATTTGGAAGCTTGTGAAATCCGCATTGATAACCTTGGGCTGCAGAGGTACCAAGTGGAATATGCGTTGCTGTCTTGCAACCTTCGAGTGGCATCGTTGTGGCACCGCAGGAGGCCCAGGATGGACATGTCGTCTGAGGAATGGGAGGGGGGAGTTGAAATGGTTAGTGACTGGGAGGTGCAGTTGTTTAGTGCGAATCGAGCGTAGGTGTTCTGCAAAGCGGTCCCCAAGCCTCCAGTTGGTTTCCCCGATGTCGAGGAGGCCACAACGGGAACAGCTGATGCAGTATACCACATTAGCAGATGTGCAGGTGAACATCTGCTTGATGTGGAAAGTCTTTTTGGGGCCTGAGTTGGGTTTGATAGGGGAGGTGTAGGGGCAGGTGTCACAATTCCTGCGGTTGCAGGGAAAAGTTCCAGGTCGGGTGGGATTGGAGGTAAGTGTGGAGTGGTCCCTCCAGAAAACAGATAAAGGTGGGGAGGGAAAAATGCCTTTGGTGGTGGGGTCGGATTGCAGATGGCGGAAGTGTCGCAGATGCTGCCAGACCTGCTGAGCTTTTCCAGCAACTATGTTTTTGATCCTGATTTTGCTGCATCCGCAGTTCAATTAGTTTTTACTATGTTTTAGTGTTTATATATAGGGGGCTCTGTACTTCAGAGTTTATACATTGGGGCTCCTGTATTTTAGGGTTGATTTAACAGGGGTTGATGAAGTTATTTTCACGAACGTGCTTATTTCAGCGAGATAAGCATATCAGAAGACTAAGATCTCACCTTCACCAGATGACCTAACATTTGATGCCAGTTAATTTAAAATGCTTATTTCAGCGTGTTAAGAAACTCAGAAGCTAAAAATCTGACCTTCACCAAATCACAATTTTTTTTATGTTTGTTTGACTAACATGCTTATTTCAGCGAGTTCAGCACTTCAGAAGATCAAAATCTCAACTTCACCAAATGAGACAACTTTTGATGTTGTTTTGATTAATGTGCTTATTTCTGCGAGATAAGCATAGCAGTCGACCAAAATCATAACTTCAACAAGACACTCAACTTTTTATGCTGTTTTGACAACATGCTTATTTCAGTGAGATAAGCACGTCAGAAGACCAAACTGTGAACTTCACTAAATGACTCAAATTTTGATGTTCGATTGACTGACAGGTTTCCGCCAGTGAAATAAGCACTTCAGAAGTGAACAATCTGGACTTCACCAGTTGACTCAACTTTTGATGTTGTTTTGAGTAACATGCATATTTGAGTGAGACAAGCACCTCAGAAGGCCAAAATAAGAACGTCACCAAATGACTCAAGTTTTGATGTTGTTTCGAATAACATGCTTACTTCAGTGAGATAAGCACTTCAGAAGTCAAAAAGCTGAACGTCAACAAATGACTTAATTTTTGATGCTGTTTTGACTAACATGCTTATTTCACTCAGATAAGCACATCAGAAGACCAATATCTGAACTTCACCAAATGAGTTAGTTTTTGATGTTGGTTTGAATGACATGCTTATTTAATTGAGATAAGCAGGTCAGAAGATCAAAATCTCAACTTCAAAAAATGAATCAACTTTTGATGTTGTTTTGACGAACATGCTTATTTCAGCGGGTAAAGGACTTCAGAAGGCAAAAATGTCAACTTCACCAAATGACTTTACTTTAGATGCTGTTTGGATTAAAATGCTTCTTTCAGCGAGTTAAACACTTCAGAAGTCCAAAATCTGAACTTCACAAAATGACTCAAGTTTCGATGTTTGTTTGACTAACATGCTTCTTTGAGTGAGATAACCACTTCAGAATTCAAAAATCTCAACTTCATCGAATGACTTAATTATTGATGCTGTTTTCGCTAACACGCTTATTTCACTCAGATAATCACATCGGAAGACCTACATCTCAACTTCATCAGATGAGTTGTTTTATAATGTTGGTTTGAATGACATGTTGATTTCTTTGAGATAAGCTCGTCAGAAGATCAAAATCTCAACTTCACCAAATGAATCAACTTTTGCTATTCTTTTGACTAACATGCATATTTGAGTGAGTTAAGCACTTCTGAAGGCAAAAATCTCAACCTCACCAATTGACCTAATTTTTCATGCCAGTTGGACGAACATGCTTATTTCAGAGAGTGAAGCACTTCAGAAGACAAAAATCTCAACTTCACCAAAAGTCACAGCTTTTGATGCTGGTTGGTTTAAAATGCTTATTTCAGCGAGTTAAGCCCTTCAGATCACCAAAACCTGAACTCCACTAAATGACTCTAGTTTTGATGATGGATGGACGAACACGCTTATTTGGTTTAGATAAGCTTATCAGAAACCAAAATGTGAACTTCACCAAATGACTCAAATTTTGATGTTGTTTGACTAACGTGCTTATTTGAGTTAGATAAGCTTATCAGAAACCAAAATCGCAACTTCACCAAAACACTCAACTTTTGATGCTGCTATGACAAAAATGCTTATTTCAGTGAGAGAAGGACTTCAGAAGTCAAAAATCTCAACTCCACCAAATGACTTAATTTTTTATGTTGTTTTGAGTAACATGGTTATTACACTCAGATAAGCACTTCACAAAACCAAAATCTGAACTTCACAAAATTACTCAAGTTTTAATGTTGGTTTGACTAACATGATTATTTGAGTGAGAAAAACCTTCAGAAGTCAAAAATCTCAACTTCACCAAAGGACCTAACTTTGGACGCTGGATGGACTAAAATGCTTATTTCAGAGAGATGAGCACTTCAGAAGTCAAAAATCTCAACTTCACCAAATGACTCAACTTTTGATGTTGGTTTGACGAAAAATGCTTTTTTCAGTGAGATGAGCACGACAGAAGTCAAAAATGTCATTGTTCATCAAATGACTTGATTTTTGATGCTAGTTAGACAAAAATCCTTATTTCAGTGAGTTAAGCACTTGAGAAGACTAAAATCTGAACTTCACCAAATGACGCAATTTTTAATGTTGTTTTGATTAACATGCTTTTTTGAGTGAGACAACCAATTCAGAAGTCAAAAATCTCAACTTCACCAAGTGACTCAACTTTTGATGTTGTTTTGAATAACATGTTTATGTCAGCGAGTTAAGCAGTTCAGAAGGCAAAAATCTCAACTTTACCAAATGGCTTAATTTTTAATGCTCATTGTATTAAAATGCTTATTTCAGCGAGTTAAGCACTTCAGAAGAGCAAAATCAGAACTTCACCAAATGACTCACGTTTTGATATTGGTTTGACTAACATGCTTTTTTGAGTGATATAATCACTTCAGAAGTAAAAAAAAACCTGAACTTCACCAAATGACACAATTTTTGATGTTAGTTTGACTAACATGCTCATTTTAGCGAGTTAAGCACTTCAGAATTTCAAAATCTCAAATTAACCAAATGCCACAACTTTTGATATTGTTTTGACTAACGTGCTTATTTCAGCGAGATAAGCATAGCAGAATACCAAAATCTCAACTTCAACAAGACATTCAACTTTTGATGCTGTTTTGACGAACGTGCTTATTTCACTGGGAAAAGCACTTCAGAAGACCAAAGTCTGAACTTCACTCGATGACGCAAATTTTGATGTTGGATTGACTAACAGGCTTCACCCAGTGAAATAAGCACTCAGAAGTGAAGAATCTCGACTTCACCAAATGACTCAAGTTTTGATGTTGTTTTGAGGAACATGCAGATTTGAGGGAGATAAGCACTTCAGAAGACCAAAATCTCAACTTTACCAAATGACTTAATTTTTACTACTGATTGTATTAAAATGCTTATTTCAGCGAGTTAAGCACTTCAGAAGACCAAAATCTGAACTTCAACAAATAACTCAAGTTTTGATGTTGGTTTGATTAAAATGCTTATTTCAGTGAGATAAGTACTTACGAAATCAAAAATTTCAACTTCACCAAATGACTCAACTTTTGATGTTGTTTTGACTGACGTGGTAATTTCAGCGAGATAAGCATATCAGAAGACGAAAACCTCACCTTCACCAAATGACCTAACTTTGAATGCTGGTTAAATTAAAATGCTTCTTTCAGCGAGTTAAGCACCTCAGAAGCCAAAAATCTGAACTTCACCAAATGACTTGATTTTTGATTCTGGTTGGATGAAAATGCTGATTTCTGCGAGTGAAACACTTCAGAAGATTAAAATCTCAACTTCACCAAATGACTCAACTTTTGATGCTGATTTGACTAAAATGCTTATTTCAGTGAGATAAGCACTTCAGAAGTCAAAAATCTCAACTTCACCAAATGACTTCAATGTTGATGCTGTTTTGACTGACATGCTTATTTCACTCAGATAAGCACTTCAGAAGACCAAAATCTGAACTTCACCAAATGACTCAAGTTTTGATGTTGGTTTGACTAAAATGCTTATTTCAGCGATTTAAACGTTTCAGAGGCGAAAATCTCAACTTCTCCAAATGACAAAATTTTTGATGTTCGTTTGACTAACATGCTTCTTTCAGCGAGTTAAGCTCTTCAGTGGACCAAAATCTGAACTTCACAATATGACTCAAGTTTTGATGTTGGTTTGACTAACTTGCTTATTTCAGTGAGAAAAGCACTTCAGAAATAAAAGATCTCAATTTCAGCAAGGGACCTAACTGTCGATGTTGTTTTGAAAAACGTGCTTAGTTCAGCGAGATAAGCATGTCAGAAGACTAAAATCTCACCTTCACCAGATGACCGAACTTTTGATGCTGTTTTGACTAATACACTTATTTGAGTGAGATATGAACTTCAGAAGGCAAAAATCTCAATGCCATTTGGTGAAGGTGAAATTTTTGATTTCTGCAGTGCTTATCTCACTTAAATAAGCATGTCAGTCAAACCAGCATCAAAACTTGAGTCATTTGGTGAAGTTCAGATTTTCGTCTACTGAAGAGCTTAACTCGCTGAAATAGACATTTCATTCCAACCAACATTAAAAGTTGAGTCATTTGGTGAAGTTGAGATGTTTGCCTCTGAAATGGTTAAATCGCGGAAATAAGCATGTTAGTCAAACCAACATCAAAACTTGAGTAATTTGGTGAAGTTCAGATTTTGGTTTTCTGAATTGCTTATCTCGCTGAAATAAGCATGTTAGTCAACATAGCATCAACATTGAAGTCATTTGGTGAAGTTGAGATTTTTGACTTCTGAAGTGCTTATCTCACTGAAATAAGCATTTTAGTCAAATCAGCATCAAAAGTTTGATCCTTTGGAGAAGTTGAGGTTTTAGTCTTCTGATATGCTTATCTCGCTGAAATAAGCATTTTAGTCAAACCAGCATCAAAAGTTGAGTGTCTTGGTGAAGTTGAGATTTTGGTCTTCTGAAGTGCTTAACTCGCTGAAAGAAGCATGTTAGTCAAACGAACATCAAAAATTTTGTCATTTGGAGAAGTTCAGATTTTTGATTTCTGAGGTGTTAACTCGCTGAAAGAAGCTTTTTAATTTAACCAGCATCAAAAGTTAGGTCATCTGGTGGAGGTGAGATTTTAGTCTTCTGATATGCTTATCTCGCTGAAATAAGCACGTTTGTCAAAACAACATCAAACGTTGAGTCATTTGCTGAAGTTGAAATTTTTGATCTTCTGAAGTGCTTAACTCCCTGGAATGACCATGTTAGTCAAACTAACATCAAAAATTGAGTCATTTGGTGAAGTTCAGATTTTTGTCTTCTGAAGTGCTTATCTCGCTGAAATAAGAATTTTCATCGAACCATCATCAAAAATTATGCCATTTTTTTTAAGTTGAGGTTTTTGTCTTCTGAAGTGCTTATCTCGCTCAAATAAGGATGTTAGTCAAACCGACATCAAAACTTGAGTCGTTTGGTGAAGTTCAGATTTTGGTCTCCTGAAGTGCTTATCTGAGTGACACAAGTATGTTCGTCAAAACAGCATTAAAAATTAATTCATTTGGTGAAGTTCAGATTGTGGTCTTCTGATGTGCTTATCTCACTCAAATATGCATGTTACTCAAACAACATCAAACCTTGAGTCATTTAGTGAAGTCGAGATTCTTCACTTCTGAAATGCTTATTTCACTGAAGGAAGACTGTTAGACATGCCAACATCAAAAATTGAGTCAGATGCGGAAGTTGAGATTTTTGATTTCTGAATGCTTATCGCACTGAAATAAGCATGTCAGTCAAACCAACATTAAAACTTGAGTCATTTTGTGAAGTCAGATTTTGGACTTCTGAAGTGCTTAACACGCTGAAATAAGCATTTTAATCCAACCAGCATCAAAAGTTGAGTCATTTGGTGAAGTTGAGATTTTGGCATTCTGAAGTGCTTCACCAGCTGAAATAAGCATGTCAGTCAAAACAACATCAACAGTTGAGTCAATTGGTGAAGTTCAGATTTCGACCTTCTGACGTGCTAAACTCAATGAAATCAGCATGTCATTCAAACCAACATCAAAAACTAAGTCATTTGGTGAAGTTCAGGTTGAGGTCTTCTGATGTCCTTATCTGAGTGAAATCAGCATATTAGTCGAAATATCATTACAAAATTAAGTCATTTGGTGAAGTTGAGATTTTTGACTTCTGAAGTGCTTGTCTCACTCAAATATGCATGTTACTCAAAACAACATCAAAACTTGAGTCATTTGGTGAAGTTCAGATTTTAGTCTTCTCAAGTGCTTAGTTAACTGAAATAAACATTTTAAACCAACCAGCATCAAAAGTTGTGTCATTTGGTGAAGTTGAGATTTTACTCTTCTGATATGCTTATTTCGCCGAAATAAGCACGTCAGTCAAACCAACTTCATCAGCCTATTGTAAATAAACCCTAAAACAGAGGAGCCACAGGATATAAACCCTGAAATACAGAGCCACCTGTGTATAATCACTAAAACACAGTAAAAACTAAAGGAACTGCAAATGCAGCAGAATCAGGAACAAAAACGTAATTGCTGGAAAAGCTCAGCAGATCTGGCAGCATCTCCGACACTTCCGCCATCTGCAATCCGACCCCACCACCAAAGGCAGTTTTCCCTCCCCACCCTTATCTGTTTTCCGGAGGGACCACTCTCTCCGTGACTCCCTTGTCCGCTACAAACTCCCCTCCATATCCACCACACCCGTCACTTCTCCATTCAAACGCAGGAATTGCGACACCTGCCCCTACACCTCCGCCCTCAAACCCAACCCAGGTCTCACGAAGACTTTCCACATCAATCAGATGTTCACCTGCACATCTGCTAATGTGGTATACTGCATCCGCTGTTCCCGCTGTGGCCTCCTCTACATCGGGGAAACCAAGCGGAGGCTTGGGGACCACTTTGCAGAGCACGTATGCTCGGGTCGCACCAAAAAACTGCGCCTCCCAGTCACGAACCATTTGAACTCCCCCTCCCATTCCTCAGACGACATGTCCATCCTGGGCCTCCTGCAGTGCCACAACGGTGCCACCCGAAAGTTTCTGGAACAGCAACTCATATTCCGCTTGGGAACCCTGCAGCCCAACGGTATCAATGTGGACTTTACAAGCTTCAAAATCTCCCATCCCTCTACCGCATCCCAAAACCAGCTCAGCTCGTCCCCGCCTCCCTAACCTGTCCTTCCTCCCACCTATTCCCTCCTCACACCTCAAGCCCTATCCGCATCTTCTATCTACTAACCTCATCCCGCCCCCTTGATCTGTCCGTCCTCCCTGGACTGACCTATCTCCTGCCTAACTCCCCACCTAAACTCACCTTTACTGGCTCCATCCCCGCCTCTTTGACCTTTCTGTCTCCTCTCCACCTATCTTCTCCTCTATCCATCTTCTATCCGCCTCTCCCTCTCTCCCTATTTATTTCAGAACCCCTTCCCTTCCACCGTTTCTGAGGAAGGGTCTAGGCCCGAAATGTCAGCCTCCCTGCTCCTCTGTTGCTGCTTGGCCTGCTGTGTTCATCCAGCTCTACAACTTGTTATCTCAGATTCTCCAGCATCTGCAGTTCCTACTATCAATGAGGAAAATGAGACCATGTTAGCTGTTCCAGGCCAGCACTGAAGCACTGTCAGAGGGATAGAACTGCTGGAGAGTCAGAGAGTCAATAATGAGGTAGCGCCTCATTGTAGGCGGGTGAGAACTGTGGAAGTGCCTCACATGTATATGGTCTGTATTGAGGTAATGCAGCACCACCAAAGGGTCAGAACTGTTGTGGTGCATTATTGTGAGAGGGTCAATCTTGAGGCAGTGTCTCATTCTAAAGAGGTCAGACTTGTTGGAGTGCAACAAGATTGCAGCACTGTGAGAATGTCAG
Source organism: Rhincodon typus (assembly GCF_021869965.1). Taxonomy (NCBI): domain Eukaryota; kingdom Metazoa; phylum Chordata; class Chondrichthyes; order Orectolobiformes; family Rhincodontidae; genus Rhincodon; species Rhincodon typus. The sequence goes on from NW_025973371.1 coordinate 9,045, forward strand.
ACTGAGGGAGTGCCTCATTGTCAAATAGTCAGTACTGTCAGATCTTCAGTATTGAAGCAGTGCCTCATTGT
>NW_025973372.1:0-9115 GCF_021869965.1 Rhincodon typus
TGCTGCTTGGCCTGCTGTGTTCATCCAGCTCTACACCTTGTTATCTCAATTTCTGTACCGGAAACTGGTTTTCTTTGTCTTGGCTTATTGCCCATTGAAAAAGTTCAGAGGTTCTCCAACTCTATTGATTACAATGTTCCAATTTTAAAAAAAGTGCCTCTCCTCATATTTACAATGGGTTAAAACATAGATCAGGGGCAAAGTCAAAAACCACGTGTTTAAAATGTAAATTGCTGTGTTTATTTAGCTCAAAACAATCGTGTCAAAGAAACACAAAAAAAGGCCTCAGATGCATGGAATTCCAATAGCTCAGTTAAATTAAAAAATACTTGCACCGGACCTAAACTTCTGCCAGCTGAACAGTATTTGTTTGATTCTTATGTGAACTGTGTCAGAACTATTCATCACCCATTTGGACTCTTTGGCCAATTATTGGTTATTAGTCTGCAATGTCTACAAATCACAGAAAATATACGGTAGCATTATGCACATTAATAAACTTAATGAAATGGGCTGCAACTGGTGATGGATGTGAGTGTTACAACAGAATGAGAGAGATACAATAAACAGAAAACAAACTGAATTGATGGCAGGGGAATGTCTGGTGATGGCTGAGGAATTGAATTAACCAGTTCCAGGCCTGGGGCCTGGTGATAAAAAGAAGAAACATAGAAACTCAGTGCAGGAGTAGGCCATTCAACCTGTTCCCAATTCATTGTGATCATGGCTGATCCTCTATTGCAATCTCCTATTTCCACTTCTAACCCATACCCCCGAAGCCTTTAAAATCTAAAATTTATCAATTTATTTCTTGAATTTATTCAGTGAATTGGCCTCCACAGCCTCCTGTGGTAGAGAATTCTACAGGTCCACAACTGTCTAAGTAAAGAAAACTTTCCTTATCTCAGTTTCAAATCGATTCCCTATATCCTAAGACTGTGTCCCTTGGTTCTAGACTGCAGAAACAGATGAAACATCCTGTCTATACCCAGTCTGTCCAGCCCTCATTAGAATTTTAGCTGCTTCAATCAGAACCTCTCTCATTCTTTGAAACTCTATTGAATACATTTCCAGCCATATTTCAGAAAGAAAGGAGGAGAACATGCCCCTATCTACATCAATGGAACTGAGGTTGAGAGAAGGTGAAGAGCTTAAAATTCCTCAGAGTGACGATAACCGATGACTACTCCTGGCCTTCCCATGTAGATCATAGAATCCCTACAGTGTGAAAACAGGCCCTCTGGCCCAACAAATCCACACGGACCCTCAGGGCACCCACCCAAACCCATCCTCCTAATCTACACACCCCTGAACACTACGGGCAATTTAGCATGGCCAATCCACCTAGCCGGCACATCTTTGGACTGTGGGAGGAAACCGGAGCACCCGGAGGAAACCCACTCAGACACGAGGAGAATGTGGAAACTCCACAAAGACAGACACCCGAGGCTGGAATCAAACCCGGGTCCCTGGTGCTGTGAGGCAGCAGAGCTAACCACAGTGCCGCCCCATGTAGCTGTGACAGTCAAGAAGGCACAACAACACCTCTTCTTCCTCAGGCAGCTCAGGAAATTTGGCATATCCATCAGATCCCTCACCAACTTCTACACATACACCATTAAAAGTATACTGTCCGGGTGCATAACGGCCTGGTACGGCAACTGCTCTGCCCAGGACCATAAGAAGCTACAGAAGGTGGTGTGCACAGTCCAGACCATCACGGAAGCCAACCTTCCATCCATGGACTCCATTTACAAGGCTCGCTGCCTTGGAAAGGTTGCCAACATCATCAAAGACCCATCGCGCCCCGGTAATGATGTCCTACAACCTCTTCTGTCAGGCAGAAGATACAGAAGCCTGAATACTCACACAAGCAGGTTCAGGAACAGCTTTTTCCTGCCCGATGAATGGACTCTCTAGCCTCAAATAACACTGATGTTACTAACGTTGATCTCGCCTAGCTCACGCCTTGCACACTGTAACCTGTATGCCTCTGTCTAAGTTTTTTTGATCTGTACATACTTTGCTTACTATGATCTGCCTGTACAGCTCGTAAACAAAGCTTTTCACTGCATTTTGGTACACATGACAATAAATCAATAAATAAATCAGTCAATCAATCCTGCAATCTCATACTAGGGGCCACTGCTTTGAAATAAAAGGTGGCCATGTAAGACAGAGATGAGGAGAAACTTTTCCTTACAGAGGCACATGAATCTTTGGAACATACTTCCCCAAAATGTGTTGAAGGAAGAGTTTTTGAATATTGCTGTTTCATTAGGATTCATTACGTTTATTGCTTGTTTCATTATGTTTAAGGCCCGTTTCATTAAGTTTATTGATTTACATAAAGCTACTGCCTGTTCTTTGTGGTTTGTAGATATTGTATACTAATAAAACCAATAATTGGCCAAAGAGTCCAAATGGGCAATAAATAGATCTGACAGAGCTCATGTAAGAATGAGACAAATGCTATCCAGCCGGCAGAAAGTTTAAGTCCAGCGTATTTTTTAATGTACCTGAGCTATTGGAATTCCATTCATCCAAGGCCTTATTTTTTGTTTCCCTGACACAATTGTTGTCAGCTAAATAAACACAGCAATTTACATTTTTAACGCATGGTTTTTAACCTGTATCACTGATCTGTGTTTTAACCCCATTGTGTGTTGCTTTTTTACATAGAGGAACATTGGAAATGCAATGGCCTAGTGGTATTTTCATGAAACTATTAATCCAGACACCCGGCAATGTTCTGGGGCTTGAGTTCAAACCCCACCGTGGCAAATGGAGGAATCTGAATTCAATAAAAAACTTGAATCAGGTTAATGATGACCACGAAACTGTTGTCAATTTCTAGAAAGATAGATAGAACCCTGGTAAGCAAGGGCTTTTGGGTTAGGCAGGAATGTGGAGTATTCAGATCAACCATGAACACAGAATTTGGAACAGGTGCAAGGTGCTGCATTGAACCACACCAGTTCCCATAGGAACTATGTACATGTGAGAACTAAACCAGTTCCTATAGGACCTACGAATATGCAGGAACTACTCCAGTTCCTATAGGAACTACATCAGCTCCCATAGGAACTACATATATATAGGAACTATACCTGTTCCTATTGGAACTATATATGCACAAAATACATCAGTCTCTATAGGAACGACATATATAGGAACTATACCAGTTCCTATACAACCTATGAGTGTGTAGGAACTACACCAGTTCCTATAGGAACTACATCAGCTCCCATAGGAACCACATCAGTTCCTATAGGAACTACACCTGTTCCTATTGGAACTATGTATGCACTAACTACATCAGTCTCTACAGGAATTACATATATAGGAACTATACCAGTTCTTATATGCCACTAGGACATCAGGCTGAGATATGTTCAGTCTGATCATCAAAGTAATTTAATCCCAAACTCCCAGACTAGTCATGCCTTTGACATCTTGCTCCATATCAGGCAACAAAGACTTGCTACCAATTCAGAAGCTCCTGGTTAAAACATTCCCTGATTTTGAAAACAAAGATCCCTTAACACTCCTTAAGATTGATTAGGTAAACCCCAGGAGGATGAGACATCATTAGAGTATCAACTATCCAATGTATCAAGAAATGCTGACTAACTTCTGCTTTTATCCGTTGAAGATGTCAGCTGTTTTCTTAAACTGATTGAAGGTTACAACTGAACCACGCTCAGATTATACATGTGAAATGATCGACATTGCTGGAAGATGCTGAACCATAAAGTTCAGGTGCGTCAGTTACAGCCGACGGCAAATTAACTTCCAGATCACTACAGAGTGTTGAATTTTCATGTCAAAGTCACTCATGGGGGAATTGATGTTACATGAGGGGTAGAAACTCAAGCAAGTCTATGGAAGACCAGGCAGTGCTTGAGTTGAATCACAATTCATTGCATCCTTTTAGTTGAAGATTGAGATTTAGCAAAAGCACACAATATTGTCCAAACATATTAACCATGGCAAGCATAGTCGGAACTACTTTCTCCTGGGTCATCATTTTTTTTTTCTGATCAAGGTCAGGGATGATCATACTTAAGAGTGTATCACTTTGTAGCATAGACTCACAGAGTCATAGAGTTGTACAATACAGAAACAGACCCTTTGGTTCACCTTTCTTAGGGTGACACGGTGGCTCAGTAGTTGCCAGGGACCCGGGTTCAGTTCCACCCTCAGGTGACTGTGTGGTGTTTGCACAATTTCCTCCGGGTGCTCTGGTTTCCTCCAATAGTCCAAAGATGTGCAGGCTAGGTGGATTGTCCATGCTAAATTGCCATAGTGCCCAGGGATGTGTAGATTAGTGGGTTATAGGGGAAGGGTCTGGTTGGGATGCTCTGAGGGTTGGTGTGGATTTGTTGGGCCGAAGGGCCTGTTCCCACACTGTAGGGATTCTATGAAGCCATCCATGTCTACCAGATGTCCTAAATTAATGTAGTTCAATTTGCTAGCATTTGGCTTATATCCCTCTAAACTCTTTCTATTCATGTATCCATCCAGGTGCCATTTAAATGTAATCGTACCAGTCTCCACCACTTCCTCTGGCAGCTCATTCCTTACATGCACCACCCTGTGGAAAAAGTTGCCCCTTTGTTCTCTTTTAAATCTTTCTCCTCTCACCTTAAACCTATGCCTTCTAGTTCTGGGCTCCTCTACCCTGGGGAAAGATCTTGACTATTCACTCTATCCATACCCCTCATGATTTTATAAACCTGTATAAGGTCACCCTTCAGCCTGCGACTCTCCAAGGAAAATAGCCCCAACTTATTCAGCTTCTCCATCCCTGGCAACATCATTGTAAATCTTTTCTGAACCCTTTCAAGTTTCACAACATTCTTCCTATAGCAGGGAGACAAGAACTGAATACATTATTCCAAAAGTGGCCCTAAACAATGTCCTGTACAGCCACAACATGACCTCCCAACTCCTATACTCAATGCACTGACCAATAAAGGCAAGCGTACCAAACACCTTTCTCACTACCCAGTCAAGCTGGCACTCCACTTTCAAGGAACTATGAACCTACATTCCAAGGTCTGTTTGTTCAGCAACACCCTTGGCACTATCAAATACCTTTTATGTTTCTGTCTGCCTTGATGTAATCAAGTGCCCGATCCAGTCCAGCCAGTCACATTTACTCTTCCTTAGTGTGATGTTAGTTGTGTCTTAGTTGTAGCACTCTTGAGCTCCAAGGCTGAGTCCAAATCTACTGTTGAGGTTTCAGCACAACATCTAGGCTGGCACGCTGGGAAGTGCCATGCTGACTGGAATTGAGGCAGGCACTGTATATCAGATATACCATATTTTGGATGATACACTAATCTGTGGTCCAGTCTTCAGACAGATATAATAGTTCCATGGCAATATTTAGAAGATAAGCACGGGAACTATCCCTGGTGACCAGGACAACATTTATCCTTCAATGAACGCCACTGAAAAAGATTATCTAGTCATTATCACGTTGCTTTTTATGAAAATTGGCTTGCAACATAACATGACATGACATTACACGAGACAACATGACATGATATAACATGACATTTGCGACTACAATTTTAAGGTGATTCATCCTTGTGAAGTGTTTTGGGATAATCTGAAAAACACTATGGAAATGCATATTCTTCCTTTATTTCAATTCCCCAAACAAGCTCTCACAGTTCAAAATGTGGGTGTATGTTTTTTCCTGTCATACATCCACGCTGGATAGAAAGAAAGCAACACCCCGCTAAGGTAATTTCAACATTTCAAATAAATCCTCATCATATGAAGTGAAGCTGATGAACAAAACACTGTTAAGTTCCCACTTTTCTATGCTTTGATGGAAAATTTCACTGCTCCATCTGATCCAGGGCTGAACAGGTCGAAAGGATCCAAGAAATAATTCCTTGCCTGTTCAGAGGCAATGGTAACTCTGCTTTCTTTCCACCGATGCTGCTGAGTTTTGTCGGTAATTTCTGGTTTTGTTCAAGGTGAGAAACAGGATAGGGTGAATCGTCAAGGTCTTTTTCTTCAGGGTGAGGGAGTCCAAAACTAGAGTTTAAGGTGAAAGGGGAAAGATTTAAAAGGGACCTGAGGGGTGACGTTTTCATGCAGAGGGTGGTGCGTGCATGGATTGAGCTGCCAGAGAAAGCGGTGGAGGCTGGTACAATTACATTTAAAAGGCATCTGGAAGGATATACGAATAGGAAGGATTTAGAGGGATATTGGTCAAATGCTGGCAAATGGGACTAGATCAGTTGAGGATATCTGGTTGGTATGGACGGGTTGGGCCAAATGGTCTGTTGCTATGTTATACAACTCTATGACTAGTTCCTTAGTCCTAGTTCCAGAGGAGTGTTATATTGGATCTATTTAGAAGAATAAAGAGGAAGATGTTTCTTTGTAAACATCAATAAAATCTAACAAAACTAGACTAGGAAGGATGTTCCTAATAACTGGGGAATCCAGAGCCAGAAGTAATAGTCTAAGGATATGAGGGTAGGCCATTTAGTACTGAAATGAGGAGTAATTTCTTCACCCATAAAGCCTGTAGAATTGACTACCAGAAAAAGTGGTTGATGTCAAAACTTTGAATGCTTTGAAGAAGGATTTAGATACAGTTAACAAAGAACTGTGGATGCTGGAAAACTGAAACAAAAACAGAAATTGCTGGAGAAACATTGGCAGTATCTGTGCCAGACCTGCCTAGTTTTTTTTTCCAGCAATTTCTGTTTTCATTTCATTTAGTTCTCAGGTCTAAAGGGATCAAAGGGTATGGGAGAAAGTGGGAACAGGGGACTGAGTTGGATAATCAACCATGATCATATTGGATGGTAGAGGAGGCACAATGGGCTGAAACACCTACACTACTCCTATTTTCTATGAAACATTAACTCTGTTTCTCTCTCCACAGAGGCTGGCAAACCTGCTGAGTTTCTCTAGTGGTTCCTGTTTTTACTTCTGAGTGTCCATTGGCCAGTAGAAGGATCACTTGACAAGTTTTCCACAGGCATTCAGAATGGCCGCCCGCAGACTGATGTCCAATGCTGCCGGCCCAGTCAAAAGGCAGGCAACTCTTGTGCCCCAGCAGGGAGCATCGAATGGGGGTGTGTGCGGGAAGTGAAGGTTGTGGTTGAGAAAACGAGGAGACCTTCATCCTTGATCCAAAAAAGATCAGTGTTTGACAGAAGCCGAGGGTCAGAGTGGAACCTGAGATTGTTAGAGTAAAGGAGCCTTTCTTCCCTATTCATGGGGATCCTCTTCTCGTGTCGAACGCCCATCTCCGATGGTCCTGTGAGCTGATAGAGGCATCAACTCCCTTTATCTGGAAGTGCCTCCATGTGGTGGGAGTTGCTGAGCCATTGGTCAAATCTCAGCTACCCCATAAAATAGCCTATGGTAGGGCTATTATTTATGAAAATGGACTGCTTGCCTCCTTCACTCAGAGGGTTTTTTGGATTCTCTATCATTGAATACATTTAAAGCAGGAACAACAGATGTTTTTGCCTTTCAGGGGAATCAATGGGCATGGCCAAGATCAGGCTTTGGATGGTGGACAAAACTTGGTGCTCCTTTTTCTTGTGCTCTTGTGAAATGTACAATTGGTGCATTTCACATCTCTCATCATTCTTCATCCACGATAACATCCACTGCCCATCAGGGCCTGTAAAATACTGTCCCATCTGAAGCTTTGTACCACAAGAATTACCTGAAGTGAAGATTGTCAGTGGATTGAAGGGAATGATAGGTAGCACAATGAGGGAGAAAGGAATGAAGGATATGTTAATAAGGTGAGATGGAATATGGTGGGAGAACGCTTGTGTGGGATCCAACATCATAGCATGGAGCCATTAAGCAAATGTTTAGATTTACTCTGTACATTCTGTGCAATATAAATGAAACAAACAAAGACAATATTCAATGTCATTTCAATGTAACCTGTGACTTTTCAAAGAAAATCACCAAACTAATCCAGCAATGAGAATGTTAAATGTAAAACAGAATCTAAACTGTATGAGAATTTGAAAATTTGCCAGGAGCAAGCTCTCAGATGGTATTGTAGACAGAGAGAGCTGTGGAATGGCCTTGCTAAACTTGCACCGGTGGCTCAGTGGTTAGCATTGCTGCCTCACAGCGCCAGAGACCCAGGTTTGATTCCAGCCTAGGCAACTGTCTGTGTGAAGTTTGTTTGTTCTCCCTGTGTCTGTGTGGGTTTCTTCTGGGTGCTCCAGTTTCATTCCACAATCCAAAGATGAGCAGGATAGGTGGATTACCATGGTAAAAAATGCCCTATAGTGTCCAGTGAAGTGCAGGTGAGGTGGATTGGTCATGGTAGGTGTGGGGCTGTGGGAATAGGGTAGGGGGTTGGGTTGGGTTTGGGTGGGATGCTGTTTGGAGGGTCAGTGCAGACTTGAAAAGCCTCTCTCCATATTGTAGGGATTCTATGCACCTTGTGAGGTTACAACGAGATCTGTTGAAAAAGGAATTTATTATTGTCTGTTAAGAATCATTTTCTCTACAAGATTTTACAATAAAAAATAGCAGTATGTTTTTGATGAACTATGTTCTGTAAGCTAGAATGAAACAAAAAATAACACAATCATCCAATCAACCAAAGAAGACTTTTTTGATTTTTGAGCCAAGAGTTGAGGTCTTTGAGATCACCTCTGAACGTCCTCTTAAAGATGGAGACAAACACACAGTATTAAGAAATTATACTGCACTGAGTGTTTAATCTTCTTTACATTTATTTTGAGTAGAAAATATTTCTTAGGGTGTATTTAAAGATTATATCAATATGTAAAGTAGAATGATCATGTTATAATTAACTTTAATGACCATACACTCTATCATAAAGTATTCATTGCTATAATGTAATCCAGAATTGATTTATCAAATTAAATAGTCAAATGTACATGTTTAAAGGATATAGACTCAGACTTAAATCCTCAAATACACAAAGATGTAACAACATCGTAGACTGCTTCTAATGGGTTAAGATTCTAATGCGCTGATATGAATTAACTTAGACAAGTTATTTCTTTGGAGATAGTAGGAACTGCCGATGCTGGAGTCTGAGATAACAAGGTATGGAGCTGGATGAACACAG
>NW_025973373.1:0-9115 GCF_021869965.1 Rhincodon typus
TCCTCTACATCTCTGGAACTTTTCGGAGGCCTATAGAAAACTCCCAACAGGGTGACCTCTCCTTTCCTGGTTCTAACCTCAGCCCATACTACCTCAGTAGACGAGTTGTCATCAAACGTCCTTTCTGCCGCCGTAATACTGTCCTTGACTAACAATGCCACACCTCCCCCTCTTTTACCACCTTCCCTGATCTTACTGAAACATCTAAACCCCGGAACCTGCAACAACCATTCCTGTCCCTGCTCTATCCATGTCTCCGAAATGGCCACAACATCGAAGTCCCAGGTACCAACCCATGCTGCAAGTTCACCCACCTTATTCCGGATGCTCCTGGCATTGAAGTAGACACACTCCAAACCACCTTCCTGCCTGCTGGTACACTCCTGCGACCTTGAAACCTTATTTATGACCTCACTACTCTCAACCTCCTGTACACTGGTGCTACAATTCAGGTTCCCACCCCACTGTTGAATTAGTTTAAACCCTCCCGAAGAGCATAAGCAAATTTCTCCCCCAGGATATTGGTACCCCTCTGGTTCAGGTGTAGACCATCCCGTTTATAGAGATCCCACTTACCCCAGAATGAGCCCCAATTATCCAGGTATCTGAATCCCTCCCTCCTGCACCATCCCTGTAGCCACGTGTTCAACTGCTCTCTCTCCCTATTCCTCGCCTCGCTAGCACATGGCACGGGTAACAAACCAGAGATAACAACTCTGTTTGTTCTAGCTCTAAGCTTCCACCCTAGCTCCTTGAATTTCTGCCTTACGTCCCCATCCCTTTTCCTACCTATGTCATTGGTGCCTATGTGGACCACGACTTGGGGCTGCTCCCCCTCCCCCTTAAGGATCCCGAAAACACGATCCGAGACATCACGGACCCTGGCACCTGGGAGGCAACACACCAGCCGGGAGTCTCTCTCGTTCCCACAGAATCTCCTATCTGTCCCCCTAACTATGGAGTCCCCAATGACTAATGCTCTCCTCCTCTCCCCTCTTCCCTTCTGAGCAACAGGGACAGACTCTGTGCCAGAGACCTGTACCCCATGGCTTACCCCTGGTAAGTCCCCCCCCCCAACAGTATCCAAAACGGTATACTTGTTTTTGAGGGGAACGGCCACAGGGGATCCCTGCACTGTCTGCCTGTTCCCTTTCCGTCCCCTGACTGTAACCCATCCACTTTTTTCCTGTACCTGAGGTGTGACTATCTCCCCGTAACTCCTCTCAATTACCCCCTCAACCTCCCGAATGATCCGAAGTTCATCCAGCTCCAGCTCCAGTTCCCTAACACGGTTTCTGAGGAGCTGGAGTTGGGTGCACTTCCCGCAGATGAAGTCAGCGGGGACACTAGTGGTGACCCTTACCTCCCACATTCTACAGGAGGAGCATATAACTGCCCTAACATCCATTCCCACTGTTCTGAATTCCCAAACAGACAAATTAAAAAAAAAACTAGTAGCCTTACCAAATCAGCGCTCAGAACCTTTTTTTTTGGTTAGAGGAGGAGGATGGGTGGGTGGGAGACACTACCTATGTAGTGTTTCGGGTAAAGCAACCGCCCAAATATATTACCTCACTTACTCCAAAAATGGAGTCACGCGAGGTAAGACTTTTATAATCGAAAAAGCTCACCTTCCCAGGCTGCCCTCGCGCTTCCTCCCGGACTCCCGCAGCTGAAACAACTGAAAAACTGACTAGAAAGCCGAGTTTTCAAATCAGCGACATATTTTATTCACGCTCTGAAAGTCTAGTCAATCAACAAAGTATATCCTCAGTGTAACAGATAATGCTAGAACAATGTTGGCACACTTAGAGAGAACCGTGAGGAATGTACCCAAAGCAGTTACCAATGAATTGACTGAGAGGAGTGTATAAATACAATCAAAAACGCTACAAATACTGGATATCTGAAATAAAAACAGAAATTGCTGGAAATGCTCAGCAGGTTAGGTGCTGGCAAAGAGAGAAAAACAGAGCTAATGTTTCAAACTGATAAAATTCTAGCGAAATTGGACACATTTGCTTTTAGGTTTTAAGAAGGTTCAGAGTCAGCGCAAGTGGGGAAAACTAAATGGGAGGTCTGCATTAGAGTGGAAAAAACGACAAAAAAAAGGCTCATGTTGTAAATCTAGAGAAATGTTGATAGGAAAAGCAAATTAAAAAAGGGTCTGCAGAAGTGTTAATGAGAATGAAGAAATCTTCCATTTACTGTGGAGATGAAGAGGAAGTTTTTCTCTGAAAGGATCCGGAGTGTTTCACAGGGAGCGGTGGAGGCAGCTTCATTGAATATATTGAAGGCAGCTGTAGATGGATTCCTGACTAACGCCTGAAGAAGGAGTAAGACTCTGAAAGCTCGTGTTTCCAAATAAACCTGTTGGACTATAACCTGGTGTCGTGTAATTTCTGACCTTGTCCACCCCAGTCCAACTCCGGTGCCTTCACATCATTCCGGACTAATGAGAGGGTCAAAGGTTATCAGGAACAATTGGGAATATGAAATTGAGGTTACAATTGTGATTGGGTGGAGCAGGCTAGAGGGACCGAATGGCCTATTTTATCTGTATGTAATCAGGACCAACAACTGTTGTATGGAAAAATGATACCAGTGGTAATAATCTGAAATTGTTCATCCTGTGTTTAGGCCAGAAATCTGTGAAGTGTCACGACAAGACAGGGTTATCACAGGAAGGATGTTCCCAATGACTGGTGAGTTGAGAACCAGGAGATCATGGTGTAAGGAGACAGGGCAGGCCATGTAGGGCTGAAATCAGGAGCAATATCTTCACCCAGAGTGTGGTGAGCCTGTGGAATTCACTTCATAGAATGTGGCTCCGGCCAAAACATGGTGTTTTCAAGAGGGAGTTGGATACAGCACTTCGGATAAAGGGGTCAAAGGGTATAGGGAGAAAACAGGAACAGGGGCCTGGGTTGGATGATCAGCCATGATTATATTGAATGGAGGAGCAGGCTTAAAGGGCTTATTGGCCTACTTCTGTTGCTATTTTCCAAGTTTCTATTTGAAAGACGGGATACCTTTACTTGGGCTTGGTTGAGTAGTGTATTTTTCCAAGCTTCACCGTAATATTTCAGTCCTGTTTGTGCTGGGGGTTTTCCACATCCTAACTACTCTTTGAGTAAAGACCTTTTTCCTAAACTCCTTGTTACATTTATTAGTTTATTTAATTTTGTTTCAGACCCTTCCACAAGTGAACACATTTCTCAATGCCCACTTTATCAAATTCTTTTTCAAATCCAATTCCTGGATTATTGTTAAGGCCTCAATCAGATCAACCATCAGCCTTCTCTTTGGTGAGAACTCCAGCTTGTTCTCATCCTCTCAGCTCTGGTATCATTCCTGTGAATTGTTTTTACATTCAAGCAGGAGCTGGCAGTAAACGAGAGTGAGGACTGTGATGGATGATTGGTGACATGAAGGAACACTGTAATATCTTTGGAGCTCAGGCTAAAGCTTCATTCTGCTTTCTGCTGGGAGTTTGACCTGTGGGAATTCAGATATAATAAACTTTGAGTTGAGTGTGACAATGGGCAGGCATAGGCAGAAGTAAAGAATACAGGAAAGGGATGTCTTAGTAAAGTTTTGTGCTGTTTTAGTCAATATGTGTTTATTTCATGAAGAAATCTGATTGTATGGCCTGAACTTCCAAGCTGATGGTAATGCTGGACAAGTCACATCCCAGAGTGAGAACTAGCTTGATAGATAATAACTTTTCCTTTTTGTTAAAGTGAAGGTTACATTCTTTAAACAAAAAAGAACTCAAACGTTTATTACAGAAAAGAGGGAGAAAACAAAACCGTATTGCACTATCAAAGATCTATTAGAATGGAATCATTACAAATCTGAGAAAGAAAGATTCAAGCCTTTTATTCCAGGAATAATCTTACAGAAACTCAAATCCGAGTGCAGGGCCACCTCTCTTTCCATGCTGAAACTTCTTGTTGAGCTGGCATGGCCAGAATCAATTTCTTTCTTTGCAAAATTCTATGCATTCACTCAATTAAATTCACTTCAATTGAAGTCTCTCTCCAAAATCTTTAAGCAAGCAGGCAACTCAGCTTACCATTACTACTGGACATGGGTTCCTTAAGGTCATGTCTACCACTGCCTCGTAGGATGTCTTCCTCTGTGAAACCTCCATAACCTTCTGCTTCTGGAATTTTCTTCTAAACAACTCATGACTTACCCTAGCCCTAGCCTGACTGTTTTGGAGACCGCTAAACTAACAGCACCTCTACTTGTTGGGACCTTTTCTCTGAATGAACCTGTATCTCTACCCTCTCTTTCTCTGGGTTTTAGGACTTAAGTCAGTAAATACCTTAGCAATTATCATTTAGGAGGAGGGTGGTCACTTTGTTACAATTGCATGATTTCTGGGGAGTGATATATTTAGCTTGCTGCTCAAAGTGACTTTCTGACCTTCTTACTAAGAACAGTTCTGACCTTCAGAGAACTGAAAACTAAACTCTGTTGTAAATCTACAGTTTCCAAATCATACTTATCTCATATAGGCCTTCATTACAATGATTAAAGTCATCAGAAGGCGAGCAAGTGAGTTCAAACAACATCTAGTCAATTAGTCATGTGACTGAAATGTGTTGCCATAGGCTTAGAGGGCTGACGGGCCTGATCCTGTGGCGTACTGCTCTTTATTCTTTCTTGTGATGAAATCTTTAAGCATTAACAGCCTGTAAGAATGGACGAAGCAAGGAATGATGTTTGGAATTCTGTCCCAGGAATGAGGTGTGGTAGAAGATGGTGTATCAGTTCAGTAGTAAAGATGGCTCTATCTGGAACAGTCACCACATTTAGCAATGAAGCAAAATAGCACATGGAGGTACAATTGGATCTGCTCAGCTGATTGGTCGAGGCAAAACTGAATGAAACAAAGCTATGGAGCATATGAGTTACAGGGTATTTGATGGAAGTGAACATCCCCACTAATCAGACTGAGCCTGGGGAACACCACGTGAGTGAAGCCAATTGCACGGCCTCACTCGGACATATCCTGAACAAAGGGATCTTAGGTCAGCCCACCTGACCTAAGGTGAACATCAAACCTAAGGAAAACATCAAAACAAAGCAAAGCCTTGGTCAAATGGTTAACATTTTCTTCAAGATTTGGGCTAGCAAGCCATTGTAGTTGTTGCCTGTGTGCTGACTCGAGACAGCAAAGGAGTCACGCTACACCCAAATTGAGTAAGAGAACTCCTCGGCTAGTATCTAGGACAGTGCACATGCAAACCCAGGAAAGCCCACCTACAGCTGGTTTGGAACAATTAAATTGTTCAGCAACATCCAAATCAGAACTAATCAAAATAAACGTCTGGTTAAATGGTCACCCAGTTCTAATGGAGTTGATACTGGTGCAGCTGTATCAGTGAGTGCAGAACCAGGCTTTAACAAAATTCACTCTGAACTCCAACCCTTAGGTTTGCATACAACCTCGGCTAGGCTGAGAACCTATACCAGGGAACCTTTATAGGTTAAGCGTACAATTTCAGTTCCGGTCTCTTATGAGAAGCAGCTGGTTCAGTTCCCACTGACTGTAGTAAAAGGCTCAGGCCCAAACGTGATGGAGCGAAACTGGTTCAGAAAGATTCACCTTGATTGGCTCAACATTTTTCAATGAGGAAAATGGCTGCCTGAGTGAAGCACGAATTAGTTTTTCAGGAAGGCCTAGGGACTATCTAAGGGGCCAAGGCCACCTTACATGTTGACCAGGAAGTAATTCCATGATTCCATGGCCCACCCAGGTGCCATTTGCCTCATGGGTAAAAGTAGAGGCAGAAATCAGGAGGCTGGAAGGGGAAGGAATCATCAAACCAGCCCAGTTTGGCGAATGGGCAGTGCTGGTTGTACTGATTGTGAAGCCTGGTGGGTCGTTATGTCTTTGTGGGGATTTTAAACAAACAGCGAACTGCTTCTCACAGCTGGATAAATACCCAATCCCTCGCACAGAGGGTTTATTTGCAAAGCTGGCAGTAGGGCTGTCCCTCACAAAGTTAACAATGAACCATGTGCCCTTGCAATTGCAGTTCTATGAGGATTCCCAGAAGCGTGCTACAATTAATACCCATTAGGGTTTGTATCACTTTATGTCACTGCCATTTGGGGTATTGTCAGTCTGATCTCTTTTCCAGCGGATGATGGAGAACAATTTACAAGGTCTACCCCAGGTTCCATTTGCTAATAACCAGGAAGACCAATAAAGAACATTTGGAGAACTTAGACATAGTGCTTAAATGTTTCTCCCGGGCCAGCATGTGCCTAGGAAGGGAAAATGTGTGTTCCATGTGCTCCAAGTGACCTACTTGGGTTACAGAGTTGACAAGACCAGGTCACAGCCATTGGAAGATAAAGTGAGGGTGATGAAAGAGGCCCCGGCTCTCATGTCTGTACTGGAGATTAGGACTTTCCTTGGATTGGTGAATTATTATGGAAAATTCATTCATAACCACATCTCCATCCTGGCACCCTTACGTCTGCTATGGAAAAAGAGTCAGCCTTGGAAATGGTGATGTAGCCAAGATGAAGCCTTTAGGGAAGTGAAAAACCAGCTATCGTTATCTAAGGTGTTGGCACACTGTGATCCCAAGCAAGATGTGGTGATGACATGTGATACACCCCCCCGTTATGGTATGGGGTAGTGTTGGCTCACTGGTAGTTCAGCGGAGAGGAATGCCTGACAGCGTATGCTTCCTGGACTTTAGCTAATGCCAAACAAAGATACGCCCAGATAGAGAAGGAAGGTTTGGCAGTCATCTTTGGCGTGAGAAAGTTCCAGCAACACTTTCATGGACAAATTTGTCATATTGGGCCTCAAACCACTGTTAGCGCTACTTAAAGAGGACAGGGCCATGCCACTCATAGCGGTGGGCTTTTATTCGGAGTGTGTCCAATTACAAGTTGGAACACTGTCCAGGAGGCCAAGAGGCAAATATGGATGCCTTGAGCCACTTCCCACTGATGGATACACCAATGGTGGTGCCACCACTAGAACAGTCCATTCTGGTTTTAAACTTTTTGGATACCTTTCTCCTGACAGTATCAGACTGTGGGGACACAAAACAATCTCATCCTGGCAAAACTAAAACAGCTGGTGGTGATGGGGGTAACAAAAGGGCCATCACAACCAGAACTGAAACCTTTTTGGACCTGGACAGACCAGATCACAATAGAGGACGGCATATTATTATGGGGAGCAAGAGTGATTGTCCCGAGCAAAGGTTGCCACTTGATACTGGCTGAACTTCACCAGGATCATCCAGGGGTTTCCAAAATGAAGATGCTGGTCAGAAGTTATGTCTTGTGGCCAGGATTGGACAGTGGCACAGCCACATTGGTTGGGCAGTGCCCAGAGTGCCAAAAATTACTGCTAGCAACTCCCCCACATTAGTGGGAATGGCTGGTAAAACCTTGGACTCAGTTGCACATCAACTATGCCGATCTTTTTGTGGGCTCTATGTTTTTCGTCATTGTGGGTGCCCATTCAAAGTAGTTAGACATGCACAGTTCATTTGTCAAACATGGGGACAACGAGTGTAAAGATGTGAACATTTTTTGCAATACATGGACCCCGGGAGGTGTTGGTCACAGACAAAGGGCCATCATTTACCGGCAGCGAATTTGAGTATTTCCTAAAGTTGAATGGCATTTGGCACGTAAGGTCAGCTCCGTACTATCCATCATCCAATGGTCTGGTGGAAAGAGCAGTCCAAACTTTGAAGGCAGACTTAAAGAAACAGCCTCCAGCTTCATTTGATACCAAACTGTCCTGGTTCCTGTTTGATTACAGGATCACCCCTCACAGGGACAACTCCAGCAGAATTGTTAATGGGGAGAAGACTCTGCACCAGGTTAAATCTGATGTTCCCGGGCTGGACACAAGACTCCTCTAAGTGAGAGGGGCTGTTTACTTCAGTGGACGAAGTTTGTTGTCAAAACCATGGGGATGGCCCTGTATGGGTAAAAGACATGGTCAGGTCCTGTGACATACAAAGTTTGATTAGGAGAGGTGGTCGTGAACAAGCACGTGGGCCACATGAAAGCTGCAACCTTGCAAATGGGGCAGCAGCAAAACATCCGTGCCCCCTCTGAATGTCCGGCAAGGATGTCAGAGCCCATGGATTCTCCCCCTCTGCCTAGTGTTGAAGAAACCTCTGAGGATGAGATGAACACAGCAGATGTCACAGCCTTGACACCATTACCGCATGAAGATGAGTTTCGGCCAAGATGCTCCGGGTGCGAGAGGCAGGCTATGGTCTGATACACACTGCCGGTATCTAGGGCAGACTTGGAGGAACTGGACCTGAGGTGAAAACATCCCAGGGGAAGCTACAGGAGAAAAAAGGGTCTACTTCCAGGTCTTAGAGGGGGAGGGATGTGGAAATCGGAACAAGGTCAGCCAGATGGTAGTCACAGAATATGAATTCCCTGATGAGTTAACCTGATCCAATCAGGGAGTCCTGGCTGACAGATATAAACAAGAGTGTCAGGGGCTCTGCTCACTCTAGGGGTCGGCTTTGAACTAGCTGGGTTAGTGTCTTGTACTATACACACGTAAATAAAGGGTGACTTGGTGACTGGATACCAGCCTTGGTGGAGTTATTTCAGGAAAGATATTATTTGATTGGAAGCGGTTCAGTGAATGTACACTTGGATGATCCTGAGTATGAAAGGATTGTCTTATGAGCAATGCTTAAACTGGTTGGGATCCTACTCACTGGAGTTTAGAAGAATGAGAGGTGATCTCATTGGAACATAAAGGACTCTTAAGGGGCTTGACAGATAAATGCTGAGAGGATGTTTCCCCTCATGGGAGAATCTAGGACCAGAGGGTGTAGTCTCAGATAAAAGGGGTTCAAATTTAAGACTGAGATGAGGAGTCTGAAGAGAGCTGTGGGGCCAGAGTCCTGGTGTATTTTTAAGGCTTGGATAGATAGATTCTTGATCCGTTGGGGAATCAAAGGTTATGGGGAAAGGGTTGGAAAGTGGACGTGGGTATTGTTGATCCAATTGAACGACGAAACAGTCTCAAGGGGCTGTAGTCGGAACTGCCGATGCTGGAGTCTGAGATAACAAGGTGTGGAGCTGGAGG
>NW_025973374.1:0-9115 GCF_021869965.1 Rhincodon typus
GGGGAAACCAAGCGGAGGCTTGGGGACCGCTTTGCAGAACACCTACGCTTGGTTCGCAATAAACAACTGCACCTCCCAGTTGCAAACCATTTCAACTCCCTCTCCCATTCCTCAGACGACATGTCCATCCTGGGCCTCCTGCAGTGCCACAACGATGCCACCTGAAGGTTGCAGGAACAGCAACTCATATTCCGCTTGGGAACCCTGCAGCCCAATGGTATCAATGTGGATTTCACAAGCTTCAAAATCTCCCCTTCCCCTACCGCATCCCAAAACCAGCCCAGCTCGTCCCCGCCTCCCTAACCTGTCCTTCCTCCCACCTATCCCCTCCTCCCACCTCAAGCCCCACCCCCATCTCCTACCTACTAACCTCATCCCGCCCCCTTGACCTGTCCGTCCTCCCTGGACTGACCTATCCCCTCCCTAACTCCCCACCTACACTCACCTTTACTGGCTCCATCCCCGCCTCTTCGACCTGTCAGTTTCCTCTCCACCTATCCTCTCCTCTATCCATCTTCTATCCGCCTCCCCCTCTCTGCCTATTTATTTCAGAACACCCTTCCCCTCCCCCATTTCTGATGAAGGGTCTAGGCCCGAAACGTCAGCCTTCCTGCTCCTATGATGCTGCTTGGCCTGCTGTGTTCATCCAGCTCTACACCTTGTTTTCTCGCCATATCAGGCCGTTATGCATCCGGACAGTATGCTTTCAATGGTGCATCTGTAGAAGTTGGTGAGAGTCCTTATGGACATGACAAGGAGAGACGTTGAAAAGGGGAGTCCTTCATAGCAGCCATTAAATTAAATGTTTCTTCTATTTATTCACAGGATGTGACATCACTGACTATGCCAGGGTTTATTACCATCCCTAATTGCCTACACAGTAGTTATGAATCGACCGCATTGCCTTAGGTCTGGCGTCACATATAGGCTGGACCAGCTAAGGATGCCAGATTTGCTTCCCTAAAGGGCATCAATGAAACAATCAACAATGGTTACATAGTAGCTATTGGGTTTGCTTATTATTGAAATCAAATTTCACCATCTGTTGTAGTGACATTCAAACACATGCCCCTGGGATATTAACCTGGGTCTATGGATTATGACTCTTGCGACAATATCTCTACCAGCACTGCCACCATCTCCCCAACTTTGTTCCGCTCTTACATACAATTTAAGAGGAACGATGTTGAGGTTAACGAGTCTTCAGTCGAAACTAAAGCACTGTAATTCCTCCATGGTTGTTACACTGTTGTTTCACCACAGTTATACTTTGTGCCAAGCAGCATGGATCTACTCAAATACGTTAAAGTAGGTAGCACGCAAACTTCCTCCACAGTTGGGGGCTGAAGTCTTGTCCTTAGGCAGTTAATACCCCACAGAGCATTAAATGTTTGCGGGGCACCAGTGATCATGGTGATATGATCCTCACCATTCAAGTAATCCTGTGGGATTTGCATGTGTGATGCATAAACAGGCACAGCTAATGATAAATACTCTGATCATGCAGCAGGGGGCATCATCTAAATTCAGTTCACAGTAATGGAAGTGAACCAAATGCTTGTCAATCCAACAATTCACTGCTGAAATGAAACTTGCTTTCAGCAGTCAAATCTCTTCCACTCCAGATTCAATGGCAGTAGCAATAATCCAGCTAACAATTGACTGGAAGTACAGTTGACCTTTGGATCCAATCATTTTTTTGGACGTGCAGGCTGTCATTGAAGGCTTTGACGTTTGCAAATTTACTTCAAATTTCCAAAGTTTACCTGTATCCTGATGATAATTCCTTTCCAAGACCACAGCAAATAAAGAAGCTTAATCTAACTGTCTCTGATCTGCAGTGATTCTCAGATGGTGAGAAGTTAAAATAAAAGAAAAATGCTGAGGAAACTCAGCAGGTCTGGCAGCATCTGTGAAGAGGAAAAGAGTTAATGTTTTGAGCCCAATGCCTCTTGATTGATTTGAGTTTCTCTGTCACCATTAAATTTTCATTGTATTTTCCTTCCCTACTTTCCTGAAGGCACTTCCTCTTGTTAGGCTATGATTCTATAAGGGCCACGGACAAAATGACAACTCATTTGTAGATGTTAACAAACTAATCTACCAGGGGAAGCATCATAACCAAATCTGCTTTCTCCTCAGTTGATATGCAGACTCATTTTCCAGTAAAAGACATCAACAGCAATCAGGACTTGGTCCTTGTGAAGTTTTCCATTTTGTAATCCATGAGCATTTAAACTAGTAATATAAAGTATACTGGCTAAAATTAGTTAACTCTATGTATCTTTAACCTTCCTGGTCTGTATATACCTCATCACCACATCCAGCAGTGTATTTTACTGAGTCAACAGGGAACGTGCTAGCAGGTTCAGTTATAAATATTACTTCTGGAAAATCAAGTGATTATCTGGTCATTGTCTATTGTATGAGCTTGCCGTTTACAAATTGGCTACATTAGTGGTGACTATACTTTGAACGTGCTTTGGGACAGCCTGAGATGTGATCCAATTGTAAATTCTTTCTTTGATGAGAGAAGGGAAGGATAGAAAAGGCAGATTGCCATGGAGCCAAGAGCAAGCAGGCAATTCTTTCCAATGAGTAATGAGATGGAAACAAGCTGGTAACTGTTCACCGCAGTGGAGCAATGCATCTTTGTAAACCTCTGAGTTATGTCATATCATTTTGCTTCAGGCTTGAGGCTGCAGTCTCGAGTTGCCTCAGGAGAGAAACGAGGGGCTAAAGGAATTTCTGATGTTATGCCAAGGGAGTAGTGGGAGACGACCTTGTGCCTGGTCCTGCACATGTTGTTGCTCTTAGCTGTGTTGTTGTGCGGAAGTACCTTGCGTGGGTTTACAGGCTGCACAGCTAATCCTCAAGGTCAGGCATAGCAAGCAGTGAAGGCTTAGGAAAGGCACTTTGCCTTCTAAAAAAATGTTGTCATTTACAGATTGGGTTATATTAGCTACAAATGTAGTAATACTGACTTTTTGATGCAGCAACTCTCTCCTCAATGTGTACATTCCTCAGCAGGCAGGTTGTGCAGGAAGATAATTGTGAGCATTTGCGTTTTCAAGTTGAGTATAGAAGTCAGTGCTGTAGCATGACATGGAATAACTCAGAAAGTCAGCATTCAGTATTTGTACTATAATATTATACAGTTAGTCATGGAAGTCATAGAGTCATACAGCATGGCAACAGACCATTCGGTCCAACCAGTCAATGCCAAACATAATCCCAAACTAAACCAGTCCCAACTGCCTGCTCCTGGCCCATATCCCTCCAAACCTTTACTATTCACGTATTTATCCAAATGTCTTTTAAACATTGTAATTGTACCCACATCACCACTTCCTCAGGAAGTTTATTCCACATGCAAACCACCCTCAGTGTAAAATATTTGCCCCTCATGTCTTTTTTAAATCTCTTTCCTCTCACTTTAAAAATGTGCCCCCTAGTCTTGAAATCTCCCGTCCTAGGGACAAGTTCACTGTTATGTTTTCTGTGAAGTGGATTTCCTACCTGGAGTTTAATAGCTATTTTCTGCACTCATACCGTATTGGGATTAACTCAAGATGGAAGTACAATTGACCAATGGATCCTGTCCCCTACTATCAGAAGTAATCTGCTATCATTGCAGGACCCAAAATTGTTAGCCACTTTGGGGAAACCTTAGCCCTGGAATCAAATGGTCTGTATTAGATTATAGGAAAGCTGTCACAAAGTGACAATACTTAATCAAAAAGCACAATACTGCTGGAAATCTGAAATAAAAATAGGAAATGATTAAATTACTCATCATGGCAACACCCCTGTTTCAGGTCAATGATTGTTGATCACACAATAGTTAATGTCTGAAATGAAGCAGGATTCAGAATCTCCAGCGCCGCACTGAAAGACTTGCTATGAGCAGAAAGGGTTAAAAGGAAACAGATTCTTCTCCCCTTAAAGCTTTCCTGTTGCGTTTGCCCACTGGTCTGTTCTGAGCTGCCTCCTCCCTCCTGTCTGCTCCACCCGTAGCAGATCAGCTTAGAGTTGTCCTTTTTTGGTTGTACTGGGTGCTGTTGTTTCTTCCCCAGAGTTTGCAGTTAATAAAATGTGCACAGGCTCTGAGGCCTCACAGCTGACTTTATATGGAAATGTGAGCTGTTCTGACCCAGAGACTGGCGGAAAATAAAAGGAGGAAGCAGCAACAAGTTCTGTGTTGCTAAGGTCACCCAGAAAACAGACTGATCATTTGTGAATAAGTGTGTTCTTTTTTAACAAAAGCCTCATCTGGAGCTTTGTGGCAAAAGGCAGTGGTTTATGGGATCAATATGGACCCACCTTTCAAGCGTTTACATTGTTTTACACCATTTCACACAAAATTTAAATAAAACTGTCCCAACCCGTTAACCTGTGAAGGCCAGCTTCAGATGTTCTGTCTCAACCCGCAACCCTCAGGGTAATCTGACACCTGCAGTTCTATAAACAGTGCATGGGAAGATTAAAGAGGAAATGGGTTCACTAAACTTGCTGTCAAATCTTCAGAAGGCAATGCCTGTGAATTTACTGGTGTCGTTTGTCTCTTCTTTTGCTTTTGGCAGTGTGGTGACTTGGTGCCTGTGCAGAGCCGCAGGTCAGAGAGAGCTTTGGAGCTGGCTGGAATACTGTGTACAATAGACTGATCTGAGACACTGTGAAGTTCCACTACACAGGAAAACACGAGTAGGCAGTGAATGCTAGAGTCTCCAATTCCTTAAATAACTGACTCCACACGGGGGGCTGTGCTCAGGATTTTAGAATGGGCCATTCATCTGCACGTAGTAACTGAATTCTGGTTTTCTGTCTCCTCTGTGTTCCCTCCCACTGAATCCCAATGAGAAGGCTTCAGCACATCAAAGGCAGTTCAAGCCTTCCATATGCTGAGCCCCCTCCATTCGGAGTTTACTGCTGTTGACTGGGCTCCATGCCAGTTAGCCCACTTGTTTATTGCAGCCAGTTAAAATGTCAATTGAAAATTTCCTCCTTGTGCCTCGGACTGCAGGATTAGACAGAAGATAAGATGAAGAGGGGTGGGATGTGGCTCGTATTGAACAGTTAGGCTGAAAGGCCTATTTCTCTGCTGGAAATTCAATGTTGATTTACTAGTTTGTCAGTGAGTTGATTCATTTGACTGCATGGATGAGTAGTCCATTGGCCAGTAAGGACCACCTACATTTAATGTGTCAGTTTCTGTGCTGCAATATAGGCTGTGGTGCCCAAGAGACAGTAATGTCAAGGCTGTGTGTGGATAGCAGAATCTTGAGGGGAGAATACAAGTAAGATTAGGCAATATAGCGTGGAGCTGGAGGAACACAGCAGGCCAGGTAGCATCAGAGGGGACCCGACCTGACCAGAAATGTCAACTTTCCTGATGTTCCCTAATCTGCTGTGTTCTTCCAGTTCCGCACTGTGTTATCTCTGACTCCAGCATCTGCAGTTCTTTCTATCTCAGATTAGGCAATATGATTCTTTCATTGTGTTCCTCTACCCAACAAGAGCACGGCTGACCTTTGAATTCCATTTTCAAGGCGTATCTGCAAATTCTACAATTGCTGTAGAGTCCTTCTTCAGAAGGCAATACCTGTGAATTTACTCAATTTAAAGGGGGTTGAAGTGGTAAGGAGAGCTGGGACTCTGAGACCTGAAGAACACTCTTAAGTTTAGCAAGTGTAAGGAAACAGGCACTTCCGTCGTTATTGGCTGATTCAATACAAGAGGTCAGATTGAAACTTGTACTTATAGAAGACAGCAACAAAGAGTAAGGGACATTTATTATAGTGTGTGGACAGAGATGTTCATTTACAACACGAGTCCTTCTGGAAAACTGTGTTTGGCAAACCTTTTCTCATTTATTTATAATCATGAGATAATGACACCAATTACCTTGGAACGCATCACTGCTGGGACAGGTGATGCCATTGAAAACAGCTGCTTCTTTTGAACCATCTCTCTCTCTCTACAAAGGTAAATTTAATTCAATGAAGACAATTCCTCTTTAAGCACTGCACACTAATTCACCTGAACCGTACTCGCCTTGAATAGATTTGTCAGTGAATTTCAAGGTGGCTGAGGTCAGCACAGATCGGATCATTCCGCAAACTGTTTGAACTTCCAAAACTCTACCAGGTGGAGTGGTTTTTAAAAATATATTAACACAGAGAAAAGATTCTGGAAAGCCTATGGTGGCAAATTCTATAGCCAGCATGAGTGAACACTGTCAGGAGAAGGAGTGGAGATGGGAAGACTTTGAGTCACCAAAGGATTTAAAATGGCTTGTGATGTTGCTATTCTCGTCTATCATCAAAACAGCGTGAGGTCACAATAACAAGTAGCTTTTCCAAGGGCAGGCTGCAGCTTTTCTCTGCTTTCCACATTCCTGCTGTTTGCCGAGTCCTTGACGTTCAATGTTATCAACTGTACGTTCACTCCTTCCTCTTGTCATGAGTTGAAAAACACACCCTAAATTTGTCAAGCTGGAATTGAGTGACTGGTTGTTTTGGGAAGGTTGTGCCGTCTCAAGCACCTGGCCATAGGCCAATCAGTCCTGTTATGTATTTTCCTACCAGTTTTCCTTGGCTGCAAGGAAACCTTTACTCCTTCCCTGCATCATCTCGCCACTGTACCCACCAAAGGAATGTCACCAAAGCAGCCATTGATTACGATGGTGAACATCAGTCCACCATCTGACATGACATCTGTGCCTGACCTGACCCTTCCCTGACATCCACATTTGTCCACAACTGACAAGAGTCACTAATGGAGACCAGGACTGGGAATCCTGCCTGACTTCCTGCCTTCCTAATGCAGGATACCAATGGCAAGGATCTTCTTCAGCTAGCTCAGGTCACCAAAGGTCAGGATTTTACCCTGTGACCTTTCTGTTCTGTAGGACTCAGCTACGTACCATCTAAATCCACTGGTGTGGATTTTCACAGGAGTGCTTCTATCAGGCAAAATGCAGGTGGAGGGCCAGTAATGCCTGCCCAGTGGAAGTGACCTGAGATCTGAGACGTGGACCATTTTCACAGTTGGGTCTTCTTGCACCTCATGCTTTTGCTGGTCAGTGCAGATAGAGAACTGGTAGGCATAGCACAACCAGTGGAGGTAAATTAAGGGGTGGGTGGAAACGCTACAGAAGGTTGGGCCTTGTGACAATGGTGGAAGGGGGAATTAGTACCCTTCCTGGCCTCAAAAAAAGTTTCCAATATTCTTTGTCTCCCAACGTTTTTAAGTGGCAATCCTTTTTGCAGCCTCTGACAAGTTGCTCAATATCAAATACCAATGGTAAGGTGTGTGCAGTGCACATGTCTACACAGTCACGTTGGGGTCCTGTTGATGTCCAAGCACCACCTATCTGTGAGGTCAAGTAAGCTTTCCAGCCGAGCTGACAGTGCCTTCCAGTGGCTGCTGGATTTTTTGGAAGTTGCAGTATTCAAGGAATGTGTAGATCGCGGGAAATAAGTCGTTTCCAGGGAGAAGCGTATATACAAGGAAAAAAGGCATTCTGCAAACATACTAACAAAATGTAATACTTATGTAATAATAAAATGTGGCCTCAAATCCTTTTACCCAGACGGAGGTGAATTGCATGAACACCTTTAAAAGAAAGCCAGACAAGTGAGGAGTATATGTCAGTGTAGGTAAGGTAGGAGGGGAGAAATTTGCATGGACTATAAATGCTGGCATTGACCAGCTAAGGAAGGTTGCAGGAACAGCAACTCATATTCCGCTTGGGAACCCTGCAGCCCAATGGTATCAATGTGGATTTCACAAGCTTCAAAATCTCCCCTCCACCTACCGCATCCCAAAACCAGCCCAGCTCGTCCCCGCCTCCCTAACCTGTTCTTCCTCCCACCTATCCCCTCCTCCCACCTCAAGCCGCACCCCCATCTCCTACTGACTAACCTCATCCCGCCCCCTTGACCTGTCCGTCCTCCCTGGACTGACCTATCCCCTCCCTAACTCCCCACCTATACTCACCTTTACTGGCTCCATCCCCGCCTCTTCGACCTGTGTGTTTCCTCTCCACCTATCCTCTCCTCTATCCATCTTCTATCCGCCTCCCACTCTCTCCCTATTTATTTCAGCACCCCCTTCCCCTCCCCCTTTTCTGATGAAGGGTTAGGCCCGAAACGTCAGCCTTTCTGCTCCTATGATGCTGCTTGGCCTGCTGTGTTCATCCAGCCCTGCACCTTGTTGTCTCGGATTCTCCAGCATCTGCAGTTCCTACTATCTCTGGCCTGTTTCTGTGCTTTAACTATGATCTAATGCAATGTAAAGTCCAGGAAATTCCAGCCTCTCTCGGGGGTTTTAAAAAGTTTCAGTTCATCGAACTGAGATAAACAGTAATGATACATTCACCAGATGAGCGCTATAGATAACACTAAACTCCTGAGCTGTATCCTCCCTCTGTGTGACGCAGGTCATCATAACTGGGCTATAACAACACGCCATGTGGACGTGAGGTGAAGGGACTTTGTTGGGAGTCAGAGGGGAAAGGAGAAGGAATTTAGCCAGAGTTTATATCCCTGATCAAAGTCTGTTGTGTAAATATTGTGGGAGAATGTGAAATACATGAGAGGGGCCCAAGTGAAACTTTAAAATAAGGTAAAAAAATGAAAAAGCTTTGGATGCAGCAGAGATTAAATTAAAACAAAAAATGGAAGTGAAATATAGTGGACCTGTAAGGGAAGTGGTAAATAATTGAGCCACCACAAGCCAGGAAATCTTCTCTTAAGCAAGTGTCAACCCACCACTCCCAAACACCTGATGTATTACACCCACACGATACCCACACTGCACAATACCCACATCCACAGGATACCCACACCCAAGTCCACAGGATACCCACAACATCACCACTCATTATGAATGGAGGGTTGAAGTGAGGATGTGAACATCTATGAGCATCTGGGCATCACATTGGCTGGAGAAGCAGCCTCAAAAAGTCTGTGATAGTAGAAACTGCAGATGCTGGAAGATCTGAGATAACAAGGTGCAGAGCTGGATGAACACAGCAGGCCAAGCAGCATCATAGGAGCAGGAAGGATGACATTTCGGGCCTAGACCCTTCATCAGAAATGGGGGAGGGGAA
>NW_025973375.1:0-9114 GCF_021869965.1 Rhincodon typus
CACCTTGTTGTCTCGGATTCTCCAGCATCTGCAGTTCCTACTATCTCTGTCTTTATTTAATATCTGATTCTTTTCTATTCTTGAATGGAACCTCAAATATTTTCATTCATCCATTATTCTCTAATCCGATCAGTTTTACCTTTCACTCTAACAGGAACATAATGACTCTAAACTCTTGTTATCACATGTTTGAAAGCCTTCCAATTAATGGATGTCCCTTTACCTGTGAATAATCTATCAATTTTTGAAAATTTTTGTCTCATGCCATTAAAATTTGCCTTAGCCCAAATTAAAAACTTTAACTTGAATGGTAGACTTATCTTTTTTTTCCAAAACTATTTGAAAACAAATGGAATAATGATCACTAGACCCAAAGTGTTCCCCTTCTATCACTTCAGTCACTTGCCCCGTCTTATTGTCCAAGAGAAGGTCAAGTTTCTCTTGTAGGTCTCTATTAGGAACATATACATATTGATAAAGAAGACTTTCTTGAACACATTTAACAAATTCTTTACCATCCAAACCTTTAACACAATGGTAGTCCCAGTCAAGGTTTGGAACATTAAAACCACCTACTTCTACAACCTTATTATTGTTGCATATATCTGAGATCTATCTACAGATTTGTTCCTCAATTTCCCTCTGACTGTTGGGGAGGTCCATGGTACAATCCCATCAAGGTGATCATTATTTTCTTATTTCTAATTTCAAACCACATATTTTCACTCGATGATTTTTCAGAAACCTGTTCTCTAGTTACAACAGTAATGTCTTCCTAAATCAATAATGCCACACCTCCTCCTCTTTTGCACCAATTTTATCCTTCCTATAGCATTTAAAACCAGGAACATTGAGCTGCTACTCTTAATCATCTCTCAGCCAAGTTTCTGTAATAGCTACGATGTTCCAATCCCATGTTCCCAAACATGCCCTGAGTTATTCAACCTTACCTGTAAGACCCCTTGCATTGAAATAAACGCAGTTTAATTCTTCAAAAATACATTGTAATTGTAATTTTTCGTAAAATGTCATTTAAAAATAATTTTACTTAACAGTAATTGTTCTTAAAAAGTTCAAAGTGTCCTTACAGTGACCTTTTTAAAAAAAAAACAAGCCTAGGAATCTCTGCAACCTTTCAAATGAACCAATTTTTACTACTTTTTAAGCTTGAGTCCTCTGAAAATCATGAATAGTGGAAGCACATTCATAACACTCTACAGGTGCTGCTGACCCAGCTGAGAATTTCCAGCACTAGTTGTTTTTATTTAAGATTTTCAGCATCTGTGGAATTTAGCTATTATTCTCATTTATTTAACCTGTCTTCATAGCTTTAACTTTTCAGCATTGACTGGACTCTTTGTGTTGGATCTAGTTCTACTCCTGCAAGGTTTCAGACACTCTTCTTAAGATCTAATGTTCAAAACTAAATGCAGACAGAGATTAACTGGAGCTTTATACAATGACACCACACTTTTTTTGTATTGTAGATGTCTTGAGATAAAGGGAAATATTCCATCAGTCATTTTGATTTTGCTTTTGTACCTGCATATTGGTTTGTCTGATTTCTGTATATAGTTTTTGATTCTCTTTGTTCCTCCATAGTTCCTGTCTTTTCACTATTCAAAACTATTCTGTGTGTTCTCCTTTGAGTCCAAAGTGGAGGAACTCACTTCTTCACACTAAACCATCTGTTACAGTCTCACTTTATCTGTTCATATTTCTTTATCACTTCATAATGCTGCAACACAATATACTGTGCCACCAAACTCAGCATCATCAGCATAAAGGGGACTGTAGTTCTTTCTTTGCTTGTCTCAGTAAGTAAAACATTTCATGGAAAAAAAAACTGAGGCCCCAGTACAGATGTGCCCCCACACCACAATCATTGCATTAGTCATATTCTGCCAATTGGTGTAAAGCCAATAATCATAGAAAAACAGGATGTCAATAATATAAAAAGGAGTCAAGAAGTCAAAACTTTTCACTAGTATTCATCAGGGTCAGGATGAAAGAAACAGACTTCAAAACAGGGAAAGCTAATTCACACAGCACGACAAGCAGGTGCTGATTGGTTGGACCATCATTAACATTGAGATGCAAAAAAAGCACTTAATTTTCAAACTTAGAGCTCAGACCTGGCAGGTGAACTCTGAATGGTCAGGGTGCTTCCATGAGAGGGCAATAGAGTCTGGCAATCTGTATAATATCTTGTATTCAACAGATCCAGGCAGTGGGCTGTGGAGGCAATCACTTTACCTGACTGTCTACCCCCTTCTGCAGCTATGTTCGAGCCCAGGTGTGCTCGGAGAGGGAGCACACAGTTTCCACCAAAGCTCTTGATGCCTTTAGGGAGAGGTGGCCACCATAGGGGTGGGGGGATGGGTGGAGTGCTTTATTTCTCCCACCAACTCCATTTTAATTTAATTCCCACCCTCCCCCTTCACTTTTTTTACATAAGCATTTCCCTTATCAGGCCTTGCTTGTTACTGGTTCCCTGGCCACATGGGCGTTTTTCCTGGCGGTGGAAGTATTGAATAAAGTTATTTGCACAATGATGTCTTCACTGAATCCTTGCACTTACACACACACACACACACACACACACACACAACATGGGTGCTGTGGGGGAAAATAAGCAGTACTCTTATATAACAGTGGTGTGGGGGGGTAACAAAAAAAAACAGGGGATTTAGAATCTCCTCTGTTCAGAGGACTGACTCAGAGCTGGCTGGCCAAAGGCAATGTAAATAAAGGAAGTACTTCATATTCACAAGGAAAAGGAACAACATATGCATGAATTCCTCTTGTTTACATGAAACAGCGTCATGTGTTAATACACGTAGCTTCTAGTATGTGCTAATGTATCATGCTGTAAGTCTGACAAATGATCTTCAACTGGTTTGCGATATAATTTTCAGCACTAGCTGGATTACGTAATGAATGTAATCCAGTAGCAGAATCACACCTAATATTGGACTTGGTATTAAGAGGCTTGTATGCACAGATTAATTGAGAATCATCAGCATACTGCTTGCAGTGAATAATCAATAGGACATGTTGTTTTACATAGTCCATCGGTCATTGGATTTAAAGTCTATATACCTGGCATCACTTTGGCACAGAAACTCAGATACTATTTGACTCATTAATGTAGTAGGCAACATCATTTTGGCTTGATGAAACCACTCATTCATTTATGGCAAAGTAACAGCATGAGATAATCCCACGCTAGCTCCCCTTATATTTCTCTATTGTTCAGTTACAACATCTGCAATAGTAGACTCTAGTAACTTGGCTACATAAGATGGTATTAATAGATGTATAATATACCTGTTACTTTTCCTTAAGCTTCTTTAGTAATGAAGTTAAATTGACAATTTTTCAATCTAAGGGGACAATGCCTGTTCAAAAAAAATCATTTGAAGACGATAATCCTTCAAGTTTTCAACCTATTTATTTTAATTCCCTGGGTGGAACCCATCAGGTCCTAGAACTTTGTTGGTATTCAGTCCCATTATTTTCTCCATTACCTTTAGTTGCTCATTTTAAATATTGTACATTCCTCCCCTTGACCTGTTTGTATCTTTGGTAACATATTATTTTCCTTTATTGTGAAAACTGATACAAAGTAACAATTTAGCAATTCTGCATTATAATATCATAGGTATCTGGCTATAAAAGACCTACATTACTCTTAGTCCTTCTCCTTTGTATTGATATATACACAAATACCTTTCCGCACTATGCTTCTTTTCACTTTTTTTTTGTGTTATTACTTTTAAACACTTTTATGGAGTCATAGAATCCCTACAGTGTGGAAGCAGGTTATTTGGCCCATCAAGTCCACACTGACCCACCGAAGATCATCCCACCTAGATCCACTCCCTTATCCTATCCTTGTAACCCTGCATTTCCCATGGCTAAACCACTTAACTTACACATCCCTGAACACTATGGGCAATTTAGCACAGCCAATCCATCAGCACATTTTTGGACTGACATTTCTTATAAATGAATTATTGAGTGAAAAATGAAGTAAACCTAAAGGCATAACAAAGACAATTATGAAGCCCATTGTTAATACTGTAGCCATACAGCACGGAAACAGACCCTTCAGCCCAACTAGTCCATGCTGAACATAATCCCAAACTAAACTAGTGCCACCTGCCTGCTCCTAGCCCATATCTCTCCAAACTTTTCCTATTCATGTACTTATCTAAGTGTTTTTAAACTGTACCTGCATCCATCACTTCTTCAGGAAGTTCATTCCAACTGTGAACCACCCACTGTGCAAAAAAATTGCAGTAGAGCCAATTGAGATGTACAGCATAGAAACAGACCCTTTGGTTCAACTTAGGATGCCAACAAAGCATCCTAAATTAATCTAGTCCCATTTGCTACAATTTGGCCCATACCCCTCTGAACCCTTCCTATTCATGTAGCCATCCAGATGCCTTTCAAATGTTGTAATTGTACCAGCCTCCACCACTTCCTTTGCCAGCTCTTTCCATAAATGCACCACCCTTTGTGTGATAAACTTTCTTACTATCCTTTTCTGTTATTTTTATCTTCTCCATTCTGTTACATACTTTATTACAGTCAATAAATGCCGATTTGTAACACAATTTAAAGTTTATTTTAATTAAATACCGTATTGAAAGATTTTTGCGCTACTTGGCATTTCGTTATTACAAGGATTAAGGCAGGGAGTTCTGAGGAGGTGGATCTTCTGGAGTTCATGATGTCAGTTGGCAGAGATCCCTGGTGAACACACTCCAGCATTTTCCAGAACAATTTTTTTGTTAATCGTCGAAAGCTTTTTTCTTTACACAAAATTAATTATATTAGACGAATACTGTATTGAAAACAATGAAAAATGAGCAACATACAAAGAAAAACGCCATATCTGTACTCATGTTTTCTCTAATGCATGATATAATCACATAAAATTTATTTGCAACAATTCAAAGTTATTATTTGATGCTAGTTCTGCATTTATAAAATGGCAATTGGAGATACACTTGCACAAATCAGGCAAATCAGCCTTGAATTGAACTCATTCAGAATGAAATATGTGAAAGCAAAATAACTTGAATAGCAGAATCTGAAATTTGTCATTTATAACTGTATTTATGAATACTGAATTTTTCATGTTAGATATCCCTCCACCTTGCATAAATTACATTTTTTCTCTGTGTTTGCTCAAAAATTTTAATATGATTCTTAGTTACTGAAAGTGTGCTTTGGATGTTGAAGGCTGCAGATAAGTGTTCTTATATGTAAGTACATATATTTATGAATCTTTAAGTACTATTCATGAAAATTAATCTGCTTTTAACTATAAACCTTCAAGAGCCTCAGATAAATTCACCCCCTGTAATGCCAAAATTTTCATCATTAACACTTTCACTTTCAAATAAGAAACTTCAAGCAAGACAACAACCTCCTCACATTCTCTGGGCTATTTGGTGCAAGCTTTCGCCATATCTAAATTTGCTAAGGCCAATGTTTCCTCCTCAAAGTTCCCCAAGACACAATCAATACCAACCACTTTAATCAGCACACAGGTCGTTGAAACCTTAAACAATGCACCCAGTAGGGAGCACAAAACCCCTATCCATGGATCAGTTCAGCACTGTTGGTTTTGCATCAGATGGTTAAAGCTTCAAGTCCCATGCAGCTTATAGACTTAAGTGCACGATCAAACTGATGCATTAGTGCTGTACTGAGATATGGCTGCATCCTGGTTAGATCACTATGCAAATGAGATAGAAACATAGAAATAGAAACAGGAGTAGATCCTTCAGTCCTTCCATCCTCCTTTGCTAGTCAGTATGATCGTGGCTGAGCATCCAACTCAAAGACTGTGTTCCTGCCTTCTCCCATAACTTTTGAGCTCTTTAACCCTAGGAACTATATCTGATTCCTTCTTGAATACATTCAAATTCTTGAATACAGTCAGCCTCAACTGCTTTCTGTCACAGAGAATTCCATAGGATCACACTCTCTGTGTGAAGAAATTTCTCATCATTTCCATTCTAAATGGCTTACTGGTGTACTTAGGCTGTTATTGTCCTTCTGGATTCCCTGGTAATTGAGAATGACCTTGGCCTGTGTTTATCCTGTCTACTCCTGTTAGAATTTTTGAGGTTTCTATGTTCACTGGGGCAGGACCTGAACTGGGGTAGAGGGTGATGCTGATTTGGAATGAGTAACCCTTTGCATCATGGGCAAAATCATTAAAGTATTATATAAGGCACAAATTTCTACTTTATCCTCATTCTGGTTTTTACAGTTAGTGCACTGGCTCCATGAACTTTCTGCATCTCATTAGGTGGTGCACCAACAAGTGTCAAGTCAATAGCTAGGAGCATGATTGTTAATTGAAACTGACCTGCTGAGAAGCCTTGAAATGTTGAAATCAGCCAACTTGTTGTGAACCACAGAGAAAGATGTCTGCTTACAGGATTTCATCCATCAGGCAGAAATGACTTATTCCATAATGAAATGGAATTTTCTTTGGTTTGTATTTCTACTCTTCTGAAACTCAACATCCTTATTGTGACTCTTCAATAATGGAATTAGAACAAATTAGACAATTGCAGTCTGGAAATCTGAGGAGATGGAAAACAATTAGCCACACCGGCACCAACAACCAGCAGCAATGAGCTTGTTTGCAGCCCAATAATGCAGGCAGCCATCCAATTGTTTCATCAGGAACCTGGTAAACCCTTTCAATAACATCACTTAAAAAGTCAACCAGCCACTCCTCACACTAACACCCATGGATCCAGTACTCAATTCATGCTTGTTTGGGTAGCATCCCCTCTAGAATGGTTAAAAAGCAATAAAAGCAGATGGAATACCCAGTTTTGACCTAGGCATTGGGTGCTAGAAAGTCCTCCTTACTGTTGGGACTTCTAACAAAACTTGGAGAACTGTCCCAAGTCAAGTCAGGCAAAACCTGATGTACTCAACGAATCAACCAATGTCCCAGACATCACTATTACCATCCCTGGATATGTCCTGTCCCACTGGCAGGACAGGCCCATCAGTGACATTGGCTGTCCTTAACACTGACTCCATATATCATGATATTTCTTGCCAGCAAGTCAAATGTGATCAAGGAAACATCCCACTAATACCATTTACCTCCCTCCATGAGTTGATGATCACGTGATCCATCATGTTGAAACCAGTTGGAGGAAACCACTGAGGGCAAGAATTTCACAGAATGTACTCTGGATGGGAGACATCAAAGTCCATCACTAAAAGTAATTCAATAGCACCACAATGGACTGAGCTGGGTAAGACATGAAGAACACATTTGCCAGTGAAGGCCTTCAGCAAGTGTGAACAGAAGAATAAGAGGGAAAATCTACTCAACCTCATCCTCACAAAAATGGCTTTCACAGCTGCATCTGTCCATTACAGCATTAGTAACAGTGTTCTTATAGAGGTGAAGTCCCAAGAATCACACCAAAGGTAGCATCCCTCCTGTTTGCCACATTACCACATTGCTAAATGGGCTAAATTATATAAGATACGGTATATCAAAATGTGACGTCCTTGAGGTGCTGAGAGGGCCATCACCACAAGAGTTGTGTTCAATCACAGTCTGCAACCTCATGGCCTGACATATCCCTCATAATTGGTGACATGGTGGCTCAGTGGTTAGCACCAGTGCCTCACAGCACCAGGAACCTGGGTTCGACTCCACCCTCGGGTGACTGTCTGTATGGAGTTTGCACATTCTCCCCGTGTCTGCGTGGGTTTCTTCTGGGTGTTCCAGTTTCCTCCCATAGTCCAAAGATGTGCATGTTAGGTGGATTGGCAATGCTAAATTGCCAGTAGTGTTCAGGGATGTATAGATTAGGTGGGTTATTGGGGGATGGGTTTGGGTGGGATGCTTCGAGGGTCAATGTGGACTTGTTGGGCCGAAGAGCCTGTTTCCACACTGTAGGGATTCTATGATCAGTACCCCTAATGATATGGGATCAACCCCTGCAGGAGAGCACGTCAGAAGCAGCACCAGGCATAACTAAAAGTGACAAAAACAAAGTTGCTGGGAAAGCTCGGCAGGTCTGGCAGCATCTGTGAAGGAGAAAACAGAGTTAATGCTTTGGGTCTGATGACCCTTCCTCAGAACTCCTTCACAGATGCTGCCAGACCTGCTGAGCTTTTCCAACAACTTTGTTTTTGTTCTTGATTTACAGCATCCGCAGTTCTTCTGGTTTTTATAACTAAAAGTGTGATGCTGACCAGGTAAAGTTACAATGTGTGAGGCCAGTAAGACTGTTATTACACAATATGGTATTTGAAGGCACATTCACTGACTTGCCATTTGTGCAAAGTGATGGAACATCTTGCAGGAGTTTCCTTTGGTCATCAGAGCTTTACTTTTGACATTGACTGCAAAAGTTATTTAGGTCACATTCCTGTCTCAGAGTTGGCTTGAATGATCTCTTGGTTCTCTGTGTATAAAGCATGTCTGTCCTCTTCTGTGCTTCCAAAACCAAGGTTTTCAGTGCAACAAAGGCATAACAAAGTGTGTCGTTCTTGTGGGATAAAGTAATGGATATGAAAATGTTAATTGGAGTCAGGCTGAAGCTCTGCTTATTCTGCTATATAACATTAATCACTGGCAGTTCCAGCAGACAATAACTAGGCACAGTCTCCTTGATGGAGACTGAAGCTAGTAATAATTAATGTACCTTAGATATAATGTAACCTGTATTTAATCACTGTAATGTAATAAATGACATCTTGTTATCTAAGATGAAGGCTTCTATTTGTGGTCCATCTTCCATCACAATCTACTGGACATAAACTGGCATAGGAAAGAGGTTTGGTCGCAACTCTAACCCAAACAAAAGTCACAGTTGAATGGAACTCAGGCATACCATCATATTATAACAATTCTCCTGTCTTTCTGAGGTCAGAATCAGTTGTAGATCAACTTTCAGCACCTCCTTCATATGAAAGAGATGGTAGGAACTGCAGATGCTGGAGAATCTGAGATAACAAGGTGTAGAGCTGGATGAACACAGCAGGCCAAGCAGCATCAGAGGAGCAGGAAGACTGACGTTTCGGGCCTAGGCCCTTCTTCAGAAA
>NW_025973376.1:0-9114 GCF_021869965.1 Rhincodon typus
TCCCACCTCAAGCCGCACCTCCATCTCCTACCGACCAACCTCATCCCGCCCCCTTGACCTGTCCGTCCTCCCTGGACTGACCTATCCCCTTCCTAACTCCCTACCTATACTCACCTTTCCTGGCCCCATCCCCGCCTCTTCGACCTGTTTGTTTCCTCTCCACCTATCCTCTCCTCTATCCCTCTTCTATCCGCCTCCCACTCTCTCCCTATTTATTTCAAAACCCCCTTCCCCTCCCCCTTTTCTGATGAAGGGTCTAGGCCCGAAACGTCAGCCTCTCTGCTCCTATGATGCTGCTTGGCCTGCTGTGTTCATCCAGCCCTGCACCTTGTTGTCTCGGATTCTCCAGCATCTGCAGTTCCTACTATCTCTGATTCGATTTTAACCACCATCAACAATCTGTCTGGTCCATTCACACTGACACTACAATCAAGAAAACACACCAATGCCCCTACTTCCTCAGAAGGCTGAGGAAATTCAACATGTCCAGAATGACTCTTACTGATTTTTATAGATGCATCGGAGAAAGTGTCCTGTCTGGATGCATCACAGCTTTGTATAGCAACTGCTTTGCCCAAGACCACAAGAAATTACAGAGAGTTGTGAATGCAACTCAGTCCATCACTAAAACCAGCCTTCCATCCATTGACTCCGTCTATACTTCTGCTGCATGGGAAAGCAGCCAACATAATGAAAGACCCCTCCCACCGTGGTTATACTCTCTTCCACCCTCTTCCATTGGGTAGAAGATACAAAAGTTTGAAAACACGCATTAGCAGAATTGCGAACAGCTTCTTCCCCACTTTTATCAGATTTTTGAACGGACCTCACATATATTAGAGTTGATCTTTCTCTGCACCTTTACTGTATGTGTGTAGAACACAACATTCTGTGTTCTGTTCCATTAATTGATGTACTTGCATAAGGTATGATTTGTCTCGATAGCATGCAAAACAATACTTTTTACTGTATCTCGGTACATGTGACAATAATAAATCAAATCAAATCAAATCAAATCAAAACACAGCAGTTATTCTGCAGCCTTTGCAAAATCATGACTGGATGCCACTTGGAGTTCTGTGAGCTGATCTGGGCACTCCACCTTAGGAAGGGTATATTTGCCTTGGAGGGAGAACAATGAATGTTTACAAGACTGATGTCTGGACTTCTTGTGTAATGAGGAGAGAGTAAACAAATTAGGCATTTTTTTTCCAGAATTTGGAAGGTTAAGGGGTGATCTAATCAAAGTCTTCAACATATTAAAAGGAAAAGATCGAGATGACAAACTACTTCCACTGTTTGGGCGCTCTAAAGCGAGGGGATATAGACTGAGAATTAAGGCCTGTCCATTCAGAAGAGATGTTGCGAAGCACTTCTATACAAAAAAAGTGGTAGAGGTTTTGAACTCTTTCGCAAATGGCAGTGGATCCAGGATCAGTTATTAATTTTAAATCTGAGAAAAATAGTTTTTTTGTTAAGCAAAGGTATTAAAGGATATGGGCCAAAGTCTGGTATATGGAGTTCAGCCACAGATCAGCCATGATCTCGTTAAATGTCAGAACAGGCTCAAGGGGCTGGATGGCCTACTCCTGTTTCTGTGTTGCTATACTTCACTGATTGCATCTTCCTCCAATATTACATAAGGCAAGTATGAACTCAACAGTGTAGAGAAATGGCCCTGTTCTCTGTGGCACAGTTGACTCTGTAAAATCGCCACTTGAAAGCCACATAACATTCTCAGTTTGTCTTCAGATGATTGGATGATAGGAAATATTGCAAGATTTATAAAGGTCAGAACAAATAATCCAAGCTACTGTAAAATAAAAAACTGCTGGTGCTGGAAATCTAAAACAAAAGCAGAACTTGCTAGAGAAAGTCAACAGATCTGGCAACATCTGTAGGAAGAAATCAGAGTTAATGTTTCCAATCCAGTGACCCTTCATAAGAGTTTTAGACTCTTCATAAGAGGGATAGATCTTCATAAGTCACTGCACTCGAAACATGAACTCAGCTTTCTTTCCACAGTTGCTGCCAGACCTGTTGAGTTTCTCCAGCAATTTCTGTTTTTGTTTGTAATCCAAACTTCAGTC
The DNA here is from genome assembly GCF_021869965.1 of Rhincodon typus. Lineage (NCBI taxonomy): Eukaryota > Metazoa > Chordata > Chondrichthyes > Orectolobiformes > Rhincodontidae > Rhincodon > Rhincodon typus. The sequence goes on from NW_025973376.1 coordinate 2,091, forward strand.
ACTTAAATCAAATGATAGAAGTAATAATTTTGGATATTTCTCAGATCGTTTGTGAATTTCCAATACAAATTAATGCTACTTCCTGCGTTATGACTTGTAAGTAATTCATTTTACGACTATTGATATGTCACTTTTCTAATGTTATATTGTGTATTACCATTTGATTAATATATTTGTGTAACACTCTTGCCTCTGATTCACAATGATTTATATTCAAATCCCATTCAGGGCTTGAGGACAAATATCAAGGCTAACGCTGCAGAGTAATACAGAAGAGATGTTAGTGAGTCAAGGTGGTCTCTTTTGGATGAGATGTTAAGTCAAAGCTATGCATATCTGCTTGGATGGACATAAAAGATCCCATGACACTACTCCGAAGAAGCACCAGGAGAGTTTCTGCAGTAAAATAAAACCAAAAACTGTGGATGCTTGACATCGGCATTAAAAACAGAAAATTTTGGATAAACTCAGCAGATCTGGCATCATCTGTGGAGAGAGAAACAGTTCATATTTTTAAGTCAGATATAAAGAAGCGTCATATTAGACTCAAAATGTTTCTTTCCCACTGATGTTGCCAGATCTGTTAAATTTGTCAAACGTTTTGTTTTCATTATGAGGGATCTCCACTGCCTCTGCCGATATTTATCCCTCAGTCAACATCCCAAAAGTAGATTATCTGGTCATTATCATATTGCTGTTTGTGAATGTGTGATGACTGGAGATTCTGTCTGAAAGTTGTTGGTCTTGCAAAGCAAGGAGTTGACCTTGACTGAGTGTTGCAGGCTGGCACATTCCAAGGTCCAGGATTACATGCTGAGGGACACACTAAAGCTTGGGGCATCTGCTGCCAAGGCGCAGTGGGGAAAGACACCGTTAAGGTCTTTCTGCTGAAGTTAAATGGGAATCCGTTCAGTTATCAGACCCTCCAATTTCTTCAAATGTACGTAAATGTAATTTTGTACAAGTAAGAAATCCCTTTGGTTTGTTAGTCGGATAGACTCAAACTCCAATGTCTGTTTCTCCATATGCTACTGTATTGAACCAAACTGCTTTAGTGATTATTTATGCATATAAAAATATTTTTATGATTATAGTATATTATTGAAATATAAAAAGGCTAGAAATTACATGGAACAGTTGCCACACGCAGATTTGACTGTCATTTTCTTTTTAAATTTGATTTTCAGGTTTTCAGCTTTTCTCTGACCTTTTTGTGAGTTTCGTTATCGGGTGGCTAGGTTTCACTCCTAATCCAATTGTGGCTGCTTGATTCTACTTTCAGGCCATGACCTCAGAACTACCCGCCTACCTAAATTCCTTTCTCAGTACACTCACGATTAACTCACTTGCAGCTATTTGATTGTTATTTCAGACTTGTTACACACCCCTCCAATTGTGTGTTGCCAGTAAAGATTTTGTCTTGTGACTTGCGCATCTCCTGCCTCTCGAACCTCTGATGATACATTTCCTTGGTCAAAGATTTCCTGATTCCTTGAATAACTTGAATTTGCAAGGTATCTTCATTCTTCATTAGCCATTGTCCTTGGATTAACTGTCTGCTTTTGCTTGCTGCAATTCTAATACTGAAACGATAACAACTCTTTATAAGTCCTTAAAATACTCACAATATATTAATATATTAGATGATTTGGGGGCGGTATGGTGGCTCAGCGGTTAGCACTGCTGCCTCACAGTGCCAGGGACCAGGGTTCAATTCCACCCTCGGATGACTATCTGTGCGGAGTTTACACATTCTCCCCGTGTCTGCATGGGTTTCCTCCAGGCACTCCAGTTTCCTCCCACAGTCCAAAGATGTGCAGGTTAGGTGGATTGGCCATGCTAAATTGCCCATAGTGCTCAGGCGCGTGAAGATTAGTGGGTGATTGGGGGATGGGTCTGGTGGGATGCTCTGAGGGTCGGTGTGGACTTGTTGGGCCGAAGGACCTGTTTCCACAATGTAGGGATTCTATGATTCTATGAATACTTTAAATGCCTTTGCAAATTAAAAGCCTATCTCTCATCAGGCTAATTTGTTCAACAAAATGTTCTGCAGCCTGCAAAGTTAGTGGATATGGCAAAGAGCTAAATATTGACTCATCTTGACTATCAATCATCAAAATCAGCAATACGTTGCAACAAAACAGCTAGACAAGCTGCTAATGTGCAAGTAGTAAGTAGAACTCAAGGCTCAGCAAACAGCAATTGAAAAGTCAATTAGAAAGAAAGAGGAACAAATTAAGAACATAATAAGAGCATAAGAACATAAGAAATAGGAATAGGAGTAGGCCATCCGGCCCCTCAAGCCTGCTCTGCCATTCAATAAGATCATGGCTGATCTTTTTGTGGCCTCAGCTACACTTAACTGCCCGCTCACCATAACCCTTAATTCCTTTACTGTTCAAGCACCTATACATCTATCAATGAGGTAGCCTCAACTACTTCACTGGGCAGGGAATTCCATAGATTCACAGCCCCTTGCTTGAAGAGTTTCTCCTTAACTCATTCCTAAATCTGCTCCCCCTTATTTTGAGGCTATACCCTATAGTTCTGGTTTCATTCACCAGTGGAAACAACCTCCTGCTTCAATCCTGTCTATTCTCTTTATAGTTTTATATGTTTCTATAAAATCCCCCCTCATTCTTCTAAATTCCAATGAGTATGGTCCCAGTCTGCTCAATCTCTCCTCATAAGCCAACCCTGTCAACTCTGGAATCAACCTGGTGTATCTTCTCTGCACCCCTTCCAGTGCCAGTACATCCTTTCTCAAGTAAGGAGACCAAAACTGTACATAGTACTCCATATGTGGCCTCACCATCCCTCTAGCAATGAAGGACAATATTCCATTTGCCTTCTCAACTACCTGCTGCACCAGCAAACCAACATTTTGTGATTCATGCACAAGGACACCAAGGTCCCTCTGCACAGCAGCATGCTGCAACTTTTCACCAAATAATAGTCCATTTTGCTGTTATTCTTACTGAAATGAATGACCTCACATTTACCAACATTGTAACTCCATCTGCCAGACTCTTGTCCACTCACTTTAACCTATCTACATCCCTCTGCAGACTTTCAGTGTCCCCTGCACACTTTGCTCTACCACTCATCTTAGAGTCGTCTACAAACTTTGACACACTACATGTGGTCCCCAACTCCAAATCATCTACGTAAATTGTAAACAATTGCAGTCCCAGCACTGATCCGTGATGCACACCACCAGCCACTGATCGCCAACCAGAAAGGCACCCATTCATCCCCACTCTTTGCTTTCTGTTAGTTAACCAATCTTCTACCCATGCTAATACATCACCCATAACACTTCATCTTATACAGCAGCCTTTTGTAAGGCACCTTGTCAAATGCCTTCTGGAAATCCAGATACACCACGTCTACCGATTCCCCATTGTCCACTGTGCTCGTAATGTCCTCAAAGAATTCCAGTAAATAAGTTAGACATGATCTGCCTTTCATGAACGCATGCTGCGTCTGCCCAATGGAACAATTTCTATCTTTTTGTGGATAGGGCATCGGACCATTTTCCACATTGTCAGGTATGTACCACCGTTGTAGCTGCCCTGAAACAGCTTGACTAGGGACATAAAAACCGAAAGAACTGTAGATGCTGTAAGTCAGGAACAAAAACAGAAGTTGCAGGAAAAGCTCAGCAGGTCTGGCAGCATCTGTGAAGAAAAAGTCAAAGTAACATTTTGGGTTCTGAGGAAGGGTCACTGGACCCGAAATGTTAACTCTGATTTTTTCTTCACAGATGTTGCCAGACCTGCTGAGCTTTTTCAGCAACTTCTGTTTTTGTTGGCTCGGGGCATGGTTAGTTCTAGTGGTAGTCTTCAGTACTTCTGCTGGAATTCAGATCCCATAGCCTTTCATTCCTCAATGCCTTCAACTGTTTCTTGATCTCACGTTGACACAAATGAATTAACAATTGTGTTTTTATTTTATTATGAACCTCTCCTCACAGAATAAGTAACGTCTTTTTTTTTGTGACTTATTCTCATGGTTAATAAAGAAACCCCTTGAGATGTTTTCTGAACAATACATTGCTACCCATTGATATAGATCATTAATGTAAGAACTTCTTTATCTTTTTAATATATTTGAAGTTTATATTTTGGTGTGCATCAGTTTTGGAAATACATGCATGTTAAACTACAAAGCTTTTATGATGTTTTTGTTTGTGAATAAACATTAATGTTTAACTGTACAAACTCACTGAATTGTATTAAATCAGGAACTTGTCAACCCCAGCCTTTTTTTTGTCCATTCATTTAATGAAGCAGGAAGTGTTTTAACACAGGAACATAAAAACAGGAACTGGCTGACAATGGGTAAAGTGGTGTTGGAGTTTCTAAGGGTGCAAAATTGGAAAGAAAATCTGGAAAATTCCTCTTCTCTGCTCTCATAGGATGATTGAAGGTATTCCTGGGGGCCATTCTGGTCCTGATTACTGTTATAGGATACCTTTTGTGAGATGATCTCTACCAGAATGTATTCAGTAAATCAACATTAACTTGATGGACTGACAACATGTTCCATAGGGTTCATGTTTTCTAAGCAGAAAACCACCTTCTGACATCTGACTACTTTGCTCCAACATAGCCTTAGATGAAGATCCCTATTCCTCCTTAAGTTTCTTAGTTATAACAATCCATCTCGAGAAATACAATTTAATTGCCTCACATAAATCTTGATAAAATCACCCTAAGTCTTAACCTCTATAACCTCTGCACGTTTGTCCCATTTTAGTAACAAAGATGTTTTCAACTGGACATAAATCTTATGATTCTCCTTTGCACTCTTTCCAAAACTTCAGTATCATGCAGCCTATGAGGCGAGCAAAACTGTGCATAACATTTTGACTAACCCTAACCAAGATTATGTACAAAGACAAAATAGTATGCTTTGTTTTATAATGTGTCACTTTTGAATGGGTTGGTTAGCTCAGTTGGCTAGATGGCTGGTTTATACTGTAACATGGTGGTGACAGTATGGGTTCAATTTTCACACCAGTTGAGGTTACTGTGATAACCTTGCACCTCAGGTTGAACCATCATGATTTGTCCCTCTCTAATGCCAGAGCAGTCCTATGGTTTGCTAAAACTTCACCTTTATTTGTTTTTAAATATACCCTCACACTTTATTTGTTTAGGAATCTTTAGAGATCTTCATTTTTCCAACAGCTTTACTTTCTTTGAAGTGTGTGTATACACCCATACACAACATTTGCCCTTCCCATGTGCAGAACAATGCACTTAAACATAATTCAGAATCATAACACTAATATCACAGAATGATTAGATCTAGTTGTAGTAGTCAAATATTGTACATAGTCCTGGTGAAATAAAGGTATAATAGTTTTAAGGTTTTATTAAATAGTAATGTTAATGAACATTGCTGATAATCAAGTAAATGGATCTTTACACATTATGATCTTGGACTGTCATAAGGATATCAAAGTGAAAGTATTATTAATCACTGACAATTGACAGATAACATGTATGTCATATTTATTTTAAATTAGAGGTTTTAACCATATGATCAGTTAGATTTTTTTTATTCACTTGTGAGACATTGATGTCACTGGCTGGCCAGCATTTATTGCCCATCCCTGGTTGTCCTTGAGAAGGAGGTGGTGAGCTGCATTCTTGAACTGCTGCAGTCCATGTGTCGTAGGTTGACTCACAGTGCCCTTAGGGAGAGAATTCCAGGATTTTGATCCAGTGACACTGAAGGAACGGCAATATATTTCCAAGTCACAGTGGTGGGTGGCTTGGAGGGGATCTTGCAGGTGGTGGAGTTTCCGTATATCTGCTGCCCTTGTCCTTCCAGGTGGAAGTGGATATGAGTTTGGCAGGTGATCATTTACTTCTTTTGTTCTTTAATTGTTGTTGAAAAAAGTGTTACCGCACTGAGCTTTGTCTCTTCGGAGCATATATTTGAATAAGTCAGCAGAAAAAGGTGATGGACACATCGGCAGTTTGGTTTGCTTCAATGGAAATGAAAATTGGGAGGAATATAAAATTGCTATCTCCTGTTTAATACTGTTCAACAAAATCAAGACTACTATACTTCCAAGAATTTAGGTGTCCAGAACGTGACGATATGAATATAAAATTAAGTGTTAAAGTTTTAGGACAAAGAACAGCAGAATTTGTTTTATATGAAGGAATGTGAGACTGTGGAATGCAACTGAAAGTACTGGATTGATGTAGAGAATGTCACAACCAAAACTCAAAGTACTTTACAGCCACTTCAGAAACATTGATGTGTAGCCACATGCACTGCTGGGAAGTATGAAAACAACATATGGCAAAGATAACACAATATGGAGCTAGAAGAACACAGCAGGCCAGGCAGCATCAGAAGAGCAGGAAAGTTGATGTTTCAGGTTGGGACCCTTCTTCAGAAAATGACAAAAGCTTCATGGTATTATCATTGGACTGTTAATCTAGAGACCCAGGTAATATTCTGGGAGCTTGGGTTCAAATCCTGCCACAGCAGATGGTGGAATTTGAATTCAATTTTAAAAAATGGAATTAAGTGCCTAATGATGCCCATGAATCAATTGCTGATTGTCAGAAAATCCCATCTGATTTACTGAAGTCCTTTAGGGAAGGAAACTGCCATCTTCACCTGATCTGGCTTACATGTGACTCCAGACCCACAGTGATGTGGTTAACTGTTAATGACCCCTTGGCAGTTAGTGTTAAGCAATAAATGCTGCCCTAGCTAGCAATGTCCTCATCCTATGAATGAAAAAAAAGCAATTTGCACAGAGCCAAATCTCACAAACAGCAAGGTGGTAGTGATCAGGCATTTTTTTTTCTATGTGAAAACCAAAAGAACTGCGGATGCTGTAAATCAGGAACAAAAACAAAGTTGCTGGAAAAGCTCAGATAACAAGGTGTAGGGCTGGATGAACACAGCAGGCCAAGCAGCATCATAGGAGCAGGAAGGCTGATGTTTCAGGCCTAGGCCCTTCATCAGAAATGGGGGAGGGGAAGGGGGT
>NW_025973377.1:0-9114 GCF_021869965.1 Rhincodon typus
TTTATTTCAGAATCCCCTTCCCCTCCCCCATTTCTGAAGAAGGTTCCAGACCTGAAATGTCAGCCTTCCTGCTCCTCTGATGCTGCTTGGCCTGCTGTGTTCATCCAGCTCTACACCTTGTTATCTCAGATTCTCCAGCATCGGCAGTTCCTACTATCTCATACTAATGGTCAGCCTAGATTAACTACTTAATTTTCTGCAGTAGGATTTGAACTCAAGTTCAGACTCAGAGACCAGAGCAACAGCTGACATAAATGTAGTAAAATATCACAAGTATTTCAGACAGTCTTGGTGGAAAGATGATGTAGCATCAGAAAAGAGAAGAAAATCCAGGACAGCTGAGAAGACGCTTATTGAATGAATAGATGACAAAATATGGTCAGTGGTAAGCGTTTGAAGGTTAAAGAGATAAAGCAGCAAGGTGAGAATGCTAGATAGCGAACTACAGCATTTATGGGCGTAATGAGTCATAGCGAACATACAGCAGGGATTCAGACCCTTCAGTCCAACTCATCCATGCCAACCAGAAATCCTATATAAACGTAGTCCCATGTGCCACCATTTGGCCCATATCCCTCTAAACCCTTCCTATTCACGTACTCATCCAGATGCCTTTTAAATGTTCTAATTGTACCAGTTTCCACCACTTCCTCTGGCAGGTCATTTCAGACAAGCACCACCCTCTTTGCGGAAAAAGTTGCTGCCTTTTATACGTTTCCCCTCTCACGTTAAACCAATGCCCTCTAGATTTGGACTCCCCCACCCAAGGAAAAGATCTTAGCTATTCACCCTACCCGTGCCCCTCATGATTTTATGAACTTCTATAAGATCAACCCTCAACGCTCCAGGGAAAAGAGACCCAGACTATTCAGCCTCTCCCTATAGCTCAAACCCTCCAACCCTGGCAACATACTTGTAAATCTTTTCTGAACCCTTTCAAGTTACACAACATCCTTCCTATAACAGGGTGACCAGAATTGCAAACAGTATTCCAGAAGTGGCCAAACCAATGTCCTACACAGCTGCAACCTGACCCCCCAACTCCTATACTCAATGCACTGACCAATAAAGGCAAGCATACCAAACACCTTCTTCACTGTCCAGTTTACCTTGGACTCCACTTTCAAGGAACCATGAACCTGAACTCCAAGGTCTTTTAGTTCAGCAATACTACCCAGGATCTTATCATTAAGTGTATAAGTACTGCCCTGATTTGCCATTCCAAAACAGAGCACCTCACATTTATTTAAACTCCATCTGCCACTCCTCAGCCTATTGGCCCATCTGACCAAGGACCTGTTGTATTCTGAGGCAACATTCTTCGCTGTCTATTACACCTCCAGATTTAGTGTCATCTGCAAACTTACTAACCATACCTCCTATGTTCACGTCCAAATCATTTCTATAAATGATGAAAAGCACCAGGTCCAATGTCAATCCTTGTGGCACACTGCTGGTCATAGGCCTCCAGTCTGAAAAACAATCCTCCACCACCACCCTCTGTCTTCTACCTTCAAGCCAGTTCTGTATCTAAATGGCCAGTTCTCCTTCTAATCCAATGAGATCTAACCATGCTAACCAGTCTACCATGCAGAACCTTGTCAAACACCTTACTGAAGTCCATATAGATCATGTCCATCGCTCTGCCCTCATCAATCCTCTTTGGTACTACTTCAAAAAACTCAATTAGGTTAGTTAGAAATGATTTCCCACGCACAAAGCGATGTTGATGATCCCTAATCAGTCCTTGCTTTTCCAAATACATGCAAGTCTTGTCCCTCAGGATTCCCTCCAACAACCTACCTACCACTGATGTCAGGTTCACCAGTCTATAGTTGCCTGGCTTTTCCTTATCACCTTTCTTATATAGTGGTACCATATTACCCTACCTCCAGTCTTCCATTGCCTCATCTGTGGCTATCAATGACACAAATACCTCAGCAAGGAGCCCAAAAATCACTTCCCGAGGATCCCACCGAGTTCTAGGGTACACCTGATCAGGTCCCAGGGATTTATCCACCTTTATGCATTTTAAAATGTCCAGCATCTCCTCCTGTAATATGGACATTTTTTAAGATGTCGCTATTTATTTCCCCACATTCTCTATCTTCCATATCCTTCTCCACAGTAAACACTGATACAAAATACTCATTTACTATCTCCCCCATCTTCTACGGTTCCACACATAGGTGGCCTTGTGGATCTTTAAGGGGCCCCATTCTCTCCCTTTTTTTTTTTTGTCCTTAATGTATTTGTAGAATCCCTCTGGATTCTCCTTCACCCAAAGCTGTTTGCCAAAGCTACCTCACGTCCCCTTTTTGCCCTCCTTTTTTCCCTCTTAAGTATACTCCTACTGCCTTTATACTCTTCTAGGGATTCACTCGATCGCTGCTGTTCTGTACCTGACATATGCTTCCTTTTTTTTCTTGACCAAAACCACAATTTCTCCAGTCATCCAGCATTCCACACAGTTACCAGACTTGCCCTTCACCCCAACAGGAACATAGAGTCTCTGGACTCTTGTTATCTCATGTTTGAAGGCTTCCCTTTTTCCAGCCATCCCTTTACCTACAAACATCCGGCCCCAATTGCTTTTGAAAGTTCGTGCCTACTACCACCAAAATTGGCCTTCCTCCAATTTGGAACTTTAACTTTTAGATTCGGTCTATCCTTTTTCATCACTATTTTAAAACTAATAGAATTATGGTCACTGGCCCCAAAGAGCGTCCCCATTGACATCTCAGTCACCTGCCCCGCCTTATTTCCAAAGAGTGGGTCAAGTTTTGCACCTTCTCTGGTAAGTACATCTACATATTGAATCAGAAAATTTGCTTGTACATATTTAAATTCCTCTCCATCCAAGCCCTTGACACTATGGTAGTCCCAGTCTCCATTTGGAAAGTTAAAAACCCCTACTATTACCACCCTATTATTCTTACAAATATCCGAGTTCTGCTTACGAAATTTGTTTCTCAATTTCTCCATGGACTACTGGGGGGTCTATAGTACAATCCCAATAAGGTAATCATCCTTTTATTTCTCAGTTTCACCCAATAACTTCCCTGGACGTACTCCCAGGAATATCCTCCATAAGTACAGCCATAATATTATCCCTAATCAAAAACACCACTCCCCCTCTTCTCTTGCCCCCCTTTCTATCCTTCCTATAGCATCTATACTCTGCAATGTTAAGCTGCCAGTCCAGTCCTTCCCTGAGCCACATCTCTGTAATTGCTATGATATGCCCGTCTCATGTTCCCAACCTTGTCGAGTTCATCTGCCTTACCTGTTAGGCCTCTTGCACCAAAATAAATGCAGTTTAATTTATCAGTCCTATCTCTTTCTCTGCTTCATTCCTGCCTGCCCTGACTGTTTGACTTGCTCCTTTTCCCAAATGCACCAGTCTTTGAAGCAACACTTCACCTGCACTTCCCAGAATCGAGTCTACTGCACTCACTGCTCACATTGTGGTCTTCTTTACATTGGGGAAACAAAGCGTAGACTTGGCAACCACTTCGCACAACATCTACGCTCTGCTCGCAAAAAAGACCCTGAACTACCTGTTGCCTGCCACTTCAACGCACCACCCTGCTCCCTGGCCAACATCCCTGTCTCTGGCTTGCTACAGTGTTCCAGTGAAGTGCAATGCAAGCTGGAAGAACAACACCTCATTTTCCACTGGGGACCCTACAGCCCTCCGGGCTCAATATTGAGTTCAATAATTTTAGGGCCTAAACTCTCCCATGTCCCAGCCCCCCATCCCACACACCAGGCTTTGTTACCACACAGCCCGCCATTACACACCCCCTGTTGTTAAGTCACTAACAGTCCCCATTAACAACTATTCACCCTCCCAGCCTGATCATTAGCAACTCCTTTGTCTGTCCAACTGTCTTTCTCCCTCTTTGGGCTCTATCCTATCGTTTACTCCCTACCCCACCCATCTCCCTATTTTCTGCATATAAACTGATGTTTTCCCAGCCACCATCAGTTCTGAGGAAGCGTCACCAAACCCGAAACGTTAACTCTGTTTTCTCCTTCACAGATGGTGCCAGACCTGCTGAGCTTTTCTAGCAACTTGCTTTTTGTTCCAGTCTCAGACTAATCTCTTTTCTCACTGTCTCCCTGGGTCCCACGCTCCACCCCACCTCCCCCCTTACTAGTTTAAATCCTCCCTAGCAGCTCTAGCAAAATCTCCCCGCTAGTATATTAGACCCCTTCCATTTCAGGTGCAATCAGTCCTTCTTATACAGGTCACTTCTACCTCAGAGGAGATCCCAATGATCTAAAAGTGTGAATCCTTCTCTCCCCTGCACCAGCATCTCAGCCACACATTCTTTTGTTCTATGCTCCTATTCCTACCCTCACTAGCTCAGAGCACTGGGAGTAATCCAGATATTACTTCCCTCAAGGACCTCCTTTCTAAATTCCTACCTAACTTCCGATATTCTCTCTTCAGAATCTCATCCTTTTCTCTTCCGATGTTGTTAGTTCCCATGTGTACAACAACCTCCTACTAGTCCTTCTCGCCTTTGAGAATATGTTGCACCCTGTCCAGGATATCCTTGATCCTGGCACCAGGGAGGCAGCACACCATTCTAATGTCTCATTGTTAGCCACAGAAACATCTGTCTGTGTCTCTGACTAGAGTCCCCTATCACAATCAATCGTTTGGAGCCTGACATACCTCTCATTACAGTAGAGCCAGTCTCAGTACCAGGAACCTGGCTGTCAGTGCTACATTCCCCCGAGAGTCCATCACCCCCTACATTTTCCAAAACAGCATATTTGTTTGAGATCAGGATAGCCACAGGAGACTCCTGCACAACCTGCCTATCACTCCTAACTTTCCTGGAGGTCACCCCATGTACTTGACTGTATCTGCAGGTTTTCTCCCTTCCTGCAACTGTCATTCATCACACACCGTAAACTCTTCATTGTCTCTAATTGCCACTCAAACCAATCCATGCAATCCAACAGGATTTGCAACCACACATACACTTCCTGCAGACAATCATCAGTAACAGGGAAACTCTCCCTAATTTCCCATATCCAACAGGAACAGCACATCACTCAACTAAACAGCACATCGCTCTACTTTGCCCCTTAATCTATAGGCCCAGAAAACAGCAGAGACTTACTGCTCTAAAAACAGTGCTCCAGGCTAACTTAGTACCTATGTTTTATATTTTTTAAAGTTTAATCAAGAGACAGATCTCAATATAAAGCATAGAATCAAAACAGACCCCACTCTACACACTATTGTAGATTTACAAAAAGAAACCAAGTGTACAATTCAAAAACTAGCCACTTAGCTGCTTCACTGCTGTGTGCCCACACTAGTTTCTCCAAGGTCAGCTGTGAATTTCATCATCTGTTTATTTTTCTGAGACAAGCTCAGATGTCCAGGGCTACTTGAAACCAAACAGCAGAGGCAGTCAGCTGCGCAGGTTTGCTGCTGCAGACAAGCATGCAGGTTTAATTCTCCATCTGTTTCATTTCCCACATGGTATCTGCTCCATTTCTCTTCCTCCTTTTATAAAAAAGGCCATTGTTTTGATTTATAAAACAGTAATTGCTGCTCCTAGAATGCGAGGAAATCAGCTTCAACACTGACAATACCTCAAAAAAAAAGAAAGGAGCAGCTCTTATAGCCATAATTTTGTCCCCATCCTCCATCTTGGAATCCCCAATCTGAGCAGCTGGGAGGTACAGGAGTGAAGTATATCGTCCAATAACTGGAAGGCAGATATAATTATCTGGGGAAGATTTACACAGATAATTTCTATTAAAAATCTCAAAGTGGGAATTTATTATAGGAAAGCTGGAACCAGGATTACGACGGTGTAATCAAATAGATGCACGGACTTGAGATATTTAATAAGGATAGTCGAAATGGAGATGCCAAAGGCCTGGACAAATTAAGTCCTGAATATAAAAAAGTCGCAATTTTGAACAATGCTCGTAGCACATTTGGATACAAGTTACCACAGCAATATTAAGTATGTTGCAGCATCTCCAGACAAAACATAATTAGATTTTGTTTTAGAAAAGTCAAGGTCATTAGACTGATCATTGTCTAGGAGTATGATGTTGAGGAGAATTGCACCAGTTTTCACTCTTCTTCCCCAATTCCTGAAAAGCCAACATTCATCATCTGGACTCAGAGTTAAAAGAAGATCATTGGATACAGGCACCTTGAGACGCTTACCCCAGCAACAGGTGTCGCCTTCAGAAGACAGCCATACAGAGATCATACAATTTGATTCTGAATATATAATTTGTCTGTTTCACAAACTTAAAACAGTTTGTCATCAATCTCGACATCCACTGGCTGATTTTTCATTGCACTTTCACTGTAATTACAGCAATTAAAACAAATGATTGCATAATTTTTGCACCATGAGTTTTTTAATTGCATAAAATTATACCTAAAGCTTAAATGAAATTGTACTGACCACAACGTAATTATAAATACATCTGTACGATTTTTAAGTAAGTATATTATGACCGAGGTGACAGAATGCTTCATAATCACATTGCTGTGAGATTTTCATCAATTTGATTTTAAGTTTTTTTACTGTAGCTTTGTTATTCTAGCAGATCAATTCGGTTTATAAAGAAACATGATAGAAGGGCTCAATAATAAAGTTGGTGGTTTTAAGCTGTACATACCAAGACACTGCATCACAAACTGGATAATGCAAGCTATTTAATTTTTCTCTGCAATTTTACTTCTTAAATCTTGCATAGAAAAATAACAAGACAGGCAACCAATTTGGCTAACTCCCTTATACTTGCCAGTGACACATGACAAAATGAGATGCTGTTCTTCCAACTTGCACTGAGCCTTGCTGGAGCATTGCAGCAGGCCCGAAACAGAAATGTTCGTTAGGAAACACAGTGGTGTATTGAAGTGGCAGGCAACTGGAAGGTCGGGCTCATTTTTGAGGACAGAACACAAAGTGGTCACCTAGTCTGCGTTTAGTCTTCCCTGGGTACCCTGTCACTCAGGTCTCCTGAATAATGGAAGAACAGCATTGCATTTTCCATAGAGAGACGCTGCAGCCTTCAGGACTCAAAAGAGTTCAATATCTCAGAACCTGAACATCTTCATCCATGTCCTTTACCCATAACCATCACCCCAAACCCAGGCCTTATCATAGATAGTAGGAACTGCAGTTGCTGGAGAATCCGAGACAACAAGGTGCAGGGCTGGATGAACACAGCAGGCCAAGCAGCATCATAGGAGCAGAGAGGCTGACGTTTCGGGCCTAGACCCTTCATCAGAAAAGGGGGAGGGGAAGGGGGTTTTGAAATAAATAGGGAGAGAGTGGGAGGCGGATAGAAGAGGGATAGAGGAGAGGATAGGTGGAGAGGAAACAAACAGGTCGAAGAGGCGGGGATGGGGCCAGGAAAGGTGAGTGTAGGTAGGGAGTTAGGAAGGGGATAGGTCAGTCCAGGGAGGACGGACAGGTCAAGGGGGCGGGATGAGGTTGGTCGGTAGGAGATGGAGGTGCGGCTTGAGGTGGGAGGAGGGGATAGGTGGGAGGAAGAACAGGTTAGGGAGGCAGGGACGAGTTGGACTGGTTTTGGGATGCGGTGGGGGGAGGGGAGATTTTGAAACTTGTGAAATCCACATTGATACCATTGGGCTGCAGGGTTCCCAAGCGGAATACGAGTTGCTGTTCCTGCAACCTTCGGGTGGCATCGTTGTGGCACTGCAGGAGGCCCAGGATGGACATGTCGTCTGAGGAATGGGAGGGGGAGTTGAAATGGTTCGCGACTGGGAGGTGCAGTTGTTTGTTGCGAACCGAGCGTAGGTGTTCTGCAAAGCGGTCCCCGAGTCTCCGCTTGGTTTCCCCGATGTAGAGGAAGCCACACCGGGTACAGCGGATGCAGTATACCACATTGGCAGATGTGCAGGTGAACATCTGCTTGATGTGGAAAGTCTTCTTGGGGCCTGGGATGGGGGTGAGGGAGGAGGTATGGGGGCAGGTGTAGCACTTCCTGCGGTTGCAGGGAAAAGTGCCGGGTGTGGTGGAGCTGGAGGGGAGTGTGGAGTGGACAAGGGAGTCACGGAGAGAGTTGTCCCTCCGGAAAGCAGATAAGGGTGGGGAGGGAAAGATGTCTTTGGTGGTGGGGTCGGATTGCAGATGGCGGAAGTGTCGGAGGATGATGCGTTGGATCCGGAGGTTGGTGGGGTGGTACGTGAGGACGAGGGGGATTCTTTTTTGGTTTTTATTGCGTGGACGGGGTGTGAGGGATGAGGTGCGGGAGATGTGGGAGACACGGTTGAGGGCGTTCTCGACCACCGAGGAGGGGAAGTTACGGTCCTTGAAAAACGAGGACAACTGAGATGTACGGGAGTGGAATGCCTCATCCTGGGAGCAGATGCGGCGGAGGCGAAGGAATTGGGAATAGGGGATAGCATTTTTGCAGGAAGGTGGGTGGGAGGAGGAGTATTCTAGGTAGCTGTGGGAGTCGGTGGGCTTGAAATGAATATCGGTTTCTAGGTGGTTGCCCGATATGGAGACAGAGAGGTCCAGGAAGGGGAGAGAGGTGTTAGAGATGGTCCAGGTAAACTTAAGGTTGGGGTGGAAGGTGTTAGTGAAGTGTATGAACTGTTCGAGCTCCTCGTGGGAGCACGAGGCGGCGCCGATACAGTCATCAATGTAACGGAGGAAGAGGTGGGGTTTAGGGCCGGTGTAGGTACGGAAGAGGGATTGTTCCACGTAACCTACAAAGAGGCAGGCGTAGCTTGGGCCCATGCGGGTACCCATGGCTACCCCCTTTGTCTGTAGGAAGTGGGAGGAATTGAAAGAGAAGTTGTTGAGTGTGAGGACGAGTTCGGCTAAGCGGATGAGGGTGTCAGTGGAGGGGGACTGGTCGGGCCTGCGGGACAGGAAGAAGCGGAGGGCCTTAAGGCCATCTGCATGGGGAATGCAGGTGTAGAGGGACTGGACGTCCATGGTAAAGATGAGGTGTTGGGGACCGGGGAATTGGAAGTTCTGGAGGAGGTGGAGGGTATGGGTGGTGTCACGGACGTAAGTAGGGAGTTCCTGGGCCAAGGGGGAGAAAATGGAGTCGAGTTAGGTGGAGATAAGTTCGGTG
>NW_025973378.1:0-9113 GCF_021869965.1 Rhincodon typus
ACCTTGTTGTCTCGGATTCTCCAGCATCTGCAGTTCCTACTATCTCTCATATGATCTCAAACTCCATCTGAAACAGATACTTGAGCAACCTATCCAAGCAGCCATCCAACAATCTCTTCTAGTTAGGATTAAGAAATCAATATCCCTGACCCCCACACAACCAATATTATATTGCATGAACCGTGAGCCTTTAAGAGTTGACATCTATTGGCTGGAGTCCAATGAAAGTGGAGTCACTGAACAGCATCAGATAAAAACTCCAAGTAGAAAGTTATAAAAATATAAAACAAAAAACAGAAACAGGCTGCTGGGATGAGCAAACACATGTTTATCAGCAGTCAAACCAAATGATACAGTTATCAACTATATTCCAATATTACTTTACCCCATTTTTCTTCACCCAGCTTTCCGATATGCATTTGACTGTCGATTTGATTTCTGTCCAAATTACAAATGCTGGAAAAGTGAATTCCACAGCCTCTTAACCTATGTAGAGAAAAGATGCTCCTCCCTATGCTCCAAGTTTGTTTAATTTAATATTGTGTCTATGATCACTCATTATTCTCAACTATTGGAAACAGTCTGGTTCTCCCTGTCTTTCCCATCAAGTCAGAATTGAAAACACTTTCATTGCATTGCCCTGTAACCTATTAAAAAAAAACTAATTTTTTTCAGTCATCCTATTTCTCATATAGTCATTTGGTAATACAGAACTTGAGTATCACTGAGAAAATTCACATTTTGTAAAGCTTTTCATTTTGCACTCATCAGGATATTTTGCAATAAATACTAATGTAAAGGGAATGCAGCACTTTATAATGTATGAGAAGAGAGTGCTGATTCGTTGTAAAGTAGACTGTGATTGGTAGAAGTGTTGCAATGGAGAGTACATCAGTTATATGATGATTATCTTTACACAGAGAGTGGTGGGTGCGTGGAATGCACTGCCGGCAGTGGTAGTGGAGTCAGATACTTTAGAGACATTTAAGCGACTCTTGGATAGGCACATGGATGATAGTAAAATGTAGGGTAGCAGAGTAGTTTGATCTTAGCAGGATAATAGGTGGGCCAAGGGGCCTAAACTGTGCTGGACTGTTCTATGTTCTTTGTTCGTGACCGACAGTTGGCTGGTAAGTTGTGTTTAAATTTAGACCTGGCAGGTTAACTCTAATATGTCAAGACATTGCTCCAGAAATGAACCAGAGAATGGCAGTCACCTGTTTTGTCCAGTTGAAACAGGTGCAACATGTATGCACATATTCTTTTTGTCCGCAAGGAGCAGGCTGTGATGTATTCATATTTGTATCTCCAATATACATGAACATCCCACACAGTGATCCTGACTGACAATCTTAAATTGAGTGTCAGTGTAATTTTTTGCATGCTCAGGATTATTTAGCAAATGCTATCCAAGTGAGGGCTCAATCCTCGGGTTTTGTAATCACGGTTTAGTTGGTACAGGGGCAGCATGGTGGCTTTATGGTTAGCACTGCTGCCTCACCGCACCAGGGACCCGGGTTCGATTCCACCCTCAGGTGACTGTCTGTGTGGAGTTTGCACATTCTACCCGTGTCTGCGTGGGTTTCCTCCGGGTGCTCCCATTTCCGCAGTCCAAAGATGTGCAGTCTAGGTGGATTGGACATGCTAAATTGCCTGTAGTGTTCAGGGATGTGTTAATTAGGTGAGTTATGGGGGATGGGTCAGGGTGGGATGCTCTGAATGTCAGTGTGGACTTGTTGGGCCGAAGGGCCTGTTTCCACACTCTAGGGATTCTATGATTAGACAGTACTTTGCCTGTTGTAAACAGTTAAAGTGTTTGCTGTTTAATACAATCTGTCAGTCTTTGGAATGAATGGATTATATGCTAACCATCATGCTGGCACTGAAATTTATAAACCACATTACTTATTTGTGTGATAAGCAGAAGGTCTTTTTGCCCTGGTGGCAGCATCTTTTTAGTGGAGAGCATCACTCATTCTGCTCCTGCAGAGTAGCAATGTGAAACAACAAGCTTAGCTTGTTTATTAAACCTTTTCAAATATTATCCCTCCAGGGTAATCCAAGGTAGACTGGGCATTTTTCAGATCCAAAAGTAATGACTGTAGGACTGTTCATGAGCTTGCAAGATGTACGGTGAGAAATAATCTAATTGGGATGGGCATAATCCTGCAAGAAAGCTTTGATGTACCCTATTTCAGCAGTAAAACTTGCAAAGACAGCACATGGCTCTCACACCCTATTTACGAAGTTGCTGATGAGGTTAGAATTTTTTATGTGGGACTGTTGGAATCCCAATGCATAAACTGCACAATGAAAATAGGCTTGTGGTACAGAATAGTGTAGCACCCCTAGATGATTTCTCAACTAGGACATCAATGAAAGGCAACTCATTTGACAGTTCTATTTTAAAAGTGAATTTAAGTGCGAGATGGATGCTTTCAAGACATACAAGGAAATTTATCATACCTGACAGCATCTTGAGTTCACTTTGCACTGTCTCCAAAACATCAATATTGTTCTTTTTGTGTGTATGTTTATGTTGTAGCTGCAATGAAGTGTGTTGCATTCATCAATAAATCAGATGAAAATCACATATTTAATCTGAATAACTTGACTCATTAAAGTATAGGAGACTTCAATAGTCCTGGAGCCTAAAAACCACCTGAACCAAGCTGATACATATCACCACTTTCTTCTGTAGCACTGTCCTGACTTCAAGCAAGCTTTATGTTTGATATACTTCAAGGGGTCAGACATTTGTTAGTGTGATTGATGAACTGTTATTGCTGTTGTAAGGATCCAGGTCAGGCTGTCATTCATCATAGACCATAGTGCAGTGATTGTAACAAGGTCGGCCAGGTGGCCCCATAGAATGTGAGTTCCCTGATTGGGGCTATTAATCTGGTCCAATCGGGGAGCCCTGGCTGACAGATAGAAACAGGAGTGTCAGAAGTTCTGTTCACTTTGAGAGCTGGCTCTGAGGGAGCTGGATCAGTGACAAGGACTCTTCATGTGTAAATAAAGGTGGACTTGGTAATGGGATACCATCCTCTGTGGAGTTATTTCGTCGTGCAGTGAGATATGAAGGGAAACGCAAATAGATAGTGTGTACTGAGAGTGGACAATGTGTCATTGATATGTGCTTGGGAATGAACAGTGAGATTGATAGTGATTAGCTCAGGTAAAGTATCTATAGGATGACAACTGTAATTGTTTTAATTTATGCTCTTTGCTCAAGGTGGGCTATTGTTAGATACAAACATTGATTCAATGAGCAACTGCTCCATTTACTGGGCCAATTTACTTTGTTTATGTGATTCAACAGTTGGGTACAACAGTGTGCATCTAACCCGAAGTATCTCTCTGCTCTTCCTCTGATTTTATTTTTTGCTAGTTAGTGTGTACTCCTTCTTCTGCTTCTTCCTTCAGAATGCATCTCTTCAAATTTCTTAGAATCAGATTTCACTCCAACTGCTGTCTATTAATTGTCCTCATGACTACTGATGGCAGAACAGTTAGTCATTCTTTCTGTTATATGTCAATGTTGGCATTGTGGCATCTGTACGGCCAACAAATGCTGACCTTGTCAATGACACTCATATGCCATGAGTGAACATATTAAAAATGTTATATTGAGAAAGCCAATGACAACAACATGTAGGTATGATTGAAATGTAGGTATTTCTTCTCCTCAGGTCTCCTGCTTGACCACTTTCCTTGACACATCGATGATAGCATCAGTATTGTTTTCTGTTCTTATTCCAAATTGAGAAATTCTATCAATTTTTCTTTAAATCTTCAACCCTTACCTTCACCTCCCTGTTTTCATTCCTGGGGATAGGAAATCATCCAGTATCAACAATAGGCCACTGAATCACACAAACACTTCAACTGTACTTCCTCACAATCCGCTTCCTGCAAGTAAAATCAAAGAATGGTGGTTGCTGGAATACTGAAACGCAAACAGAATATGTTGGAGAAACTCAGCAGATCTGGCAGCATCTGTAGAGATAGAAGCAGAGGTAATGTTTTGAGTCTGGTGACCCTTCCTCCACAGGAATATTGTGGAAATTTCTAAGCGGGAGGGAGAGAGGCAAAAAGGTTTAGGGAGAACATCCCAACTCCGAAGATGGAAATCCAAAAATTGAAAGCTATAGAGCCATTAGAAGAATAAAGGCTGGGAAGTGGAGGGGAGCGGAAGGGGAAGCCACAACCTAAGGACTGGAAAGAGATAGTAAGAACTGCCGATGCTGGAGTCTGAGATAACAAGTTGTAGAGCTGGATGAACACAGCAGGCCAGGCAGCATCAGAGGAGCAGGAAAGCTGACATTTCAGGTCAGGACCCTTCTTCATTTGAGTTGATGAATAATATGGAGACAAGTGATTTGATATCCCTTCAGTCTACTAACCCGATTGCAACCCACCCTACCAAGCTCTCTGGCTGGACACATCTGAATGAAGCTGGAGAATTTGTCTCTAGCCTGTGGTTCCAGCTTTGTGCTGGGAATCCTGCATTTAATCGAATTGACAGCTGGTGTCTGCAATCTCTACAGGGAACAGGTTTATTTCAAATTTTGGCATTTACACGGAGGAAATTCTGATGTGACACACTCTATAACATTGGCAATAATATACCAGACTGGACTTCCATGTTTTTCAGATCTTATCTTTCTCTAAAAACAGCATAAAACTACTTTACACTCACTATTTCCATCAGGTTTCTAACCAGTTGGAAATGTAGTTAATGGTCATCTGTTAATGAAGTTAACAGACTTTGTGGTAAAATGGAAAGTTTGCTTTTTAAACAAAACTTTCAGAGATAGGGGTAAAAATTGCAGGTTATTAATGCCCAAATTCTTTTCAATCTTTCATGGAATGTGGACATTACTGGCAAGGTCCATATTTATTGCCCATACCTAATTTCCCTTTAGAAGTTGGTGGTGATCTACTTTCTTGAGTTGCTGATGCCCACGTGCTGTAGAAACATGATTTTGAACCAGTGACAGTGAAGGAATGGTAATATTGTTCTAAGGCAGGATAGTATATGTCTTGCAGGGAGTCTCACAGGTAGAAGCATTCCTATGTGGCTGTTGTTCTTGTCCTTTAACACGGTATAGATTATGCATTTGGAAGGTGTTGTCGAATGAGTTTTTGTGAGTTTCTGCAGTGCATTTTATAGATGCTGCTACTGTGCATTAGTGGTGGGGGTGGATGGGGGGAGTGAATGTTTAAGCTACTGGATTGTTGTACAGTCTCTCCACAACAGTGAAAAAAGTACAGCAAATTGTAACTGTTCTGGTTTGTGAATTAAACCTGTACGAATTTTGTAATTTTTCCGTTGGCAGCAGGAAAACTGTCAGTTCTGCTTCACATCACTTTTCATTTCAGCTAAGAACAGGAAAGGAAATTTTGCAGCAATTGTGTCTTATTCAACATTGAAGACACAATGGCTGCAAGGTTTTCTTTGTTTCTTTGCTCCTTCTCCATGCCTGTCAATTGCTTTTAGTGGTTCTTAGCAGCTTCAAACATTCCTGTATTCCTTTTTAAGTAGCTGTGCTTAAGGCAACTTTTCCACACGCAGTCTCAGCTCCATTCTGTCACCATTGCTAAATGTTACCAGAAACTTTTCAAGTGTCAATTTTGGGAAGTTTTTTGGGGGATTTTGTTCTGTGAACACTATCAGAAATTCTCACTTTATTTCCCAAAACTCACCTTATTATCTATTCACCATGCCACTGTGTTGTCCTGGTCATCACATCATGCCTCTTGTCACAGGCAGAAATCTTTGACACTGCCATGATCTCTTGGCATCCTCAGCACTGGCACCATATTTAAAATGCAGTTGTGTGGCAGGTCACATGCTGTCAGTCATGTTTCATCTCAGAAATTGCCCTGGACATGACGATCAGGGTGAAATTGACACCCTGTTTTTCCCACAGAGTTCCGCAGATCCTGGTGGACATGGTGGCCAGAGGAGAGTCATCCTCTTCCCTCAGAATTGGCAGAGGAGACCATGCCACCAGACCCTGCCCACCTGGACAGAGGTTGCTGCCCAGGTGAGTGTTATTTTTACAGTCCAGAGGAATATGTAGCAATACAGCAAGAAGGTCAACAACCTTCTGAGTTTCACTAGGATAAGTATCATTATCTTCTCTCTGCTAACCTCACACTCACTCCATCTCTGCTACAGCACCCACCTCTCACCAAGCCTCATGGTCTACCACTCTCAATATGTGATGCAATATCTTCCAGATCAAATCCTCCCTGCACTTCTCCCCTAAACATCTGCTCACTCATTTGGGTCACCTCATCAATTTTCCCCCCACCTGCACTAGCTTCAACAGCTTTGTCATTCACGTTCATCTCACTCAGTTCATTGTTTTTTTCTCATTCCAGGAGAAAACAGCCCACAATAGGGCAGAGAGTGCAATACACATGTTGTTGCCCAACACACACCACCATGACACGATCTTGCCCTAACTCTTCCTGTGGTGATGCTGGAAACTTCATTTCTTGGCAACCAAGTAGGGATCGTTGTCCATTAACTTGCTGCTTTCACATTATTGCCACTGGGAATTCATTCTTAAAATACCTGAAATTCTAACCCTTTCTCTTGACGCATTCTGTCTTGTGTTTCCATAAGGTGCCAGTAGAATCTGGGTGCAATGGCAAGGTTGCCTCCTGTACCCTTCACAAGCTGAGATCCTGACAACTAATCTAGATATTCAATCTAGACTAGAGTCAGGAGAACATGCCTGTGAGCACATCACTGTCATGCTTCTGGCCAATGAAGAAATCCCTAGTCACTGGCTCTCAGACGACTGCCAGGCACCAGGCATCAGTTCATCATTCACCGAAGAGTCACCTTGGCGACAAGGACTCCAGGAACTGTTTTCACCCTGCGAGCTCAGTAAGCTGATTTTCTGTGGGGAATATCACAAATATAGCACAGTGTTATTGAAGGAACTCCTGAGTCTTTGCATCCATAACAGTGAAGCTCACGTTCTGGCCACATACAGTGTGGCATGGAGGCTTCCCAAACCAGTCATTGTCATGTTTCCTTAAGGAGCTCTGAGCTATGAGAGACCTTATCCAGTTGCACGAAGAACAGCCAAAGCGCTTATTCTACATTGAGAGCAAAATTCTTCACAAAGCCACCATGAAGAAGCCCACTACTCCCCCCAAAAATCCTCCCTCCCACATCATAGCCCATGTCCTTAAAGATTTACATTTCAGTCTGAGAATATGGCAGGCATGATACATTGTCTTTCACAACTTGCTATGGAATGTGGTTGGCAAATTCCATAGCATGATCAGTGGGCACAGTGTTATGCCTATAACTGCTTCGGGCTACAATTTATTGACTAAACTCCTGTGACTGATTGCGGCTGCTCCACCCCCAGACTGATGTGACAGGATAGTTCTGACTGACTACAGTAAAGCACATGGACTGCTTCCTCTGGACCTACAGAATGACTGTGGTCCAATCTCCGAGCTGCAAGGACACAGATCCCTGGACTCTTGGAGCATCAAGTGCCTGTGACCAAAACCCAGCACTGTGGGTGGCATGGTTATTCAGTGGTTAGTGCTGCTGCCTTACAGTGGCAGGGACCTGAGTTCGATTCCAGCCTCAGGCAGCTGTCTGTGCAGAGTTTGCACATCTTCCCCATGTCTGTGTAGCTTTCCCTTGAGTGCTCCGGTTTCCTCCCAGAGTTAAAAGTTGTGTAGGTTAGGTGGATTGGTTATACTACATTGCTCCATAGTGTCCAGGGATATGCAGGCTTGGTGGGTTAGCTATGGGAAATGCAGGATTACAGGGATAGGGTGGGTCTGGGGTGGATGCTCTTCAGAGGGTCAGTGTGGGCTCAATGGGCTGAATGGCCCGCTTCCATACTGTAGGGATTCTATGATTCAGTGTAGTCAGACAAGCCCCCTGACTGACTGAAATCCCCCTCCAACCAATAAGCACTCTTATCCTTTAACATTTACACATAGACATTTTCTTTAAGCACATGGAGTGTGTTTGACACCGAGGTCACTCGCTACATTGACATAGCACCAATATGTACAGAGACTTGTCCACCTCCCTATCAGACTGATGCATTGACTCTTCAGTGCTTTCCAGCACCACAAGGTACTTGCTTCTGTGCTAACAAGCAAGCTGAACCTCAGAGGTTGGCTGCCTCTAAGCCAATGTGAAAGACCTTGCACACTGAGAAAGCAATGTCACCCAAAGAAGCTGATGCCTCCATGTAAGCACCATAGGCAATGTGCATACACTCAGAAGCAATGTCACACATAAATGCTGAATGCCTCTAAGCACAAATGTCACTGAACAATCAAAAGCAAGCAAAGACCCATAAATAGCCTGTCTCCATCTCAGTGCAAAATCATCCAGTCTAGATCCCTGAGATGCCTGGCAGTCCCTAAGTTCAAAGCAACCTGACAGAAGCATGCTAGTTTTAGTTGTCCCTCAGCTCAAAAGTGGATAGTAGAGGTCCTAAAATGGTGACTGAGTTGGCGGGCTAGCAGGTGGGAGATGTGGTGATGAGGATGGCTTTTCAATGCCTTACTGTGGAGACAAGTCACTAGGTACTTGCTCCTTTTTTCAATCATGTTGTTGTGCATTGCGTTTCTCAATGGAACAGAAGAAAGTTGGAAGTGTGATGTCAATGGGGTGAGTTGGGTATTCATGTGATGCAAATGCCTGGAAAAAGCTACTCACCCTTTGAGCTCACCATTTAAAACTTTGGGGAAATTTTGATGAGCTTCCCTTGAAATTGAGAATCTGATTTTCCATTCTCATCTTATTTAGTCATCTCTTTTGCCATCATTCTTGCCAAACCACGGGTGGGAAAGTTCCACCCCATGCTGCAAGCTTACAGGAAATAGTCTTGTTTCTACTGGGTCTTTATTTGATTGTTTGTAAGATGGCTGTCTGGCAGATGTCACATGACTATGGCAAGTCCAGAAGCATATTAGGACAAGTTCCATCGAATTGGTTGAACATAGAACATAGAACATAGAACATTACAGTGCAGTACAGGCCCTTCGGCCCTTGATGTTGCGCCGACCTGTGAAACCAATCTGAAGCCCATCTAACCTAAACTATT
>NW_025973379.1:0-9113 GCF_021869965.1 Rhincodon typus
GTTTCGGGCCTAGATGAAGGGTCTAGGCCCGAAACGTCAGCCTCTCTGCTCCTATGATGCTGCTTGGCCTGCTGTGTTCATCCAGCCCTGCACAAAATTGTAAATGTTGGGTTTTCCTAGCTGCTGGCCTGAACAAATCAAAGTTGTATTTTGTATGTTCTTGAATATGGTCAGCACTGGAAAGTCAGGTTTTCATTCCCCAGCTGCTGTGAGGTTTGTAAATGTTGTGATGCCAAACAAGAATAGCTTGTAGTTGAGGTAATCTGGTGCCACCATCCTTTTTCCTTGGTTTGGTCTCAGGATCATCTCTGTTAACAAAGTTAGAGGAAAATCACTAGTGAGTCTTAATGAGAAGAGATTCTTGTCTTAAACAAGTTGTAATGTATTGCGTGATGGCAATGGAGTACAATTTACATCATTAAGTTAAACATTGGGTTCAATCGTGCGTTCTTTTAGCTAACTCTGGGTTACTTTTGGAGGGTTTCTTACTGTGAAGTCTAGAGAGTTCCATTAATCTCATTAATTATCTATCTGCTCCTATGGCATATCTCATGTCTGATTTCCACCTTTGTTTCCAAAACCATTCAGCAGAAGTCAACAGAAACACCAGCATCTCTTCATCCACACCATCTTTAAAATGCCATAGTGCACTCACATGAGGACTGGCATTCTGATGTTGCCCGCTCATTTAAGGATGTATGCACAAGATATTGGAGAAGATGAAGATAGCATCTCAATTCATAAGGAGGGATATAGTGGTTCTAGTGGGCAGGGTGGTGCAAAGGGAAGTTATGTACCTGGAGGACCAGCAGAGGAAGCTATGCGATCAGATCCTGGAAGCCTGGTGCACGGTCATCACCTGGGTCAGTGCCATCTCTGTGAGAACATCCCAGTGAGAACAGATGACCAACAACACAGAACGATCAATAAGCCTCTCCACTCCACCAGGGTAGATGCCACATGGCTCTCTGCCACATCACACTTACTCTACCTTTGCCACCGCATCTACTTCGCAATAAAAGTCATGCCCCAACATTCTCATTGTTGTCTCCCACACCACTAATCCTATATGCTATCTCTACTGCCATCTCAGTCCTTTGGTGCAGCTCAACAACTGTAACCCTGTCTTCCCCTATGCCTCCTCCATGCCCCTTGTGCTCCTGCAATGACCCCTCTATAACCAGTCATAAAATATCCGCCATGAGCAGAAATCAGAAGTCATGCAAAAGCAATGCAAAGGGTTTGAAATTAACATGAAAAGGATTAAACTTCAAACAATCTAATAGAACTGTCATTAAAAAGACACCTCAGTTGGTTTGCAACTCTCCAAGTTTGCAGATGACACAAAGCTGGGCGGCAGGCTAAGCAATGAGGAGGATATAGAAGTGCTTCAGAGTGATTTTAACAAGTTCACAGAGTCATAGAGTCATAGAACATGGAAACAGACCCTTCGATCTAACTCATCTATGCCCACCAAATTTCCCAAACTGAACTAGTCCCACTTGCCTGCATTTGGCTCATATCCCTGTAAATCTTTCCTATTCATGTGTCAGTCGAACTGTCTTTTAAACGTTGTAACTATACACGCAGTTCATTCCACATACTATCCACCTTCTGTGAAAGACTTGTCCCCCAGTCCCTTTTAAATCTTTCTCCACTTACCTTAAAAGTGTACCCCCTAGTTTTGAACTTCCTCACCCTACGGAAAAGATTTTTGCTATTGACCTTATATGTGCCCCTGCTGATTTTATAAACTTCTATAAGGTCACCCATCAACCTCCTACGCTGCAGTGAAAACAGTCTCAGCCTATCTACCTATCTACCTCCAGTCCCCGGCAACGCCCTGATAAATCTTTTCTGAACCGTCTCCAATTTAATAATATCCTTTCAATGGCAGAGCAACCAGAACTGTGCAGAGTGTTCCAAAATTGACCTCACCAATGTCCTGTAGAACCCCAACATGACTCCCAACTCCTATACTCAATGATCTGAACAATAAAGGTAACTATATTAAATACCTTCTTAGCCACCCCATCCACCTGTGATGTAACTTCCAAAGAGCAATGTACCTGAACACCTAGGTCTCTCCATTCGACAGCACTAGCCACGGCCCTACGTTAATCATGTAAGTTCTGCCCTGGTTCACGTTACCAAAATGCAATACTTCGCATTTATCCAAATTAAATAAAATCTGCCACTCCTCAGCCCATTGGCCCAATTGTTCAAGATCCGCTTTTAATCTTAGATAACATTATTCATTGTCCACTATATAACAATTTTGGTGTCATCCACAAAGTTACTAACCATGCCTCCTAAATTCTCACCCAAATCATTTGTATAACTGACAAACATCAGTGGACCTAGCACCAATCTCTGTGGGACACCGCTGGTCACAGACCTCCAGTCCAAACAACAATCCTCTACCACCAACCTCTGTCTCCTACCATCAAGCCAATTTTGTATCCAATTGACAAGCTCTCCCTGAATGCCAAGTGATCTAAATTTACCAATTAGTCTACCATGTGGAACCTTGTCAAAGGCTTTATTAAAGTCTATGTAGACAACTTCTGCTGTTTTCCCCTAGTTGACTGAGTGGGTAAATGCATGGCAGATGAACTATAATGTGCAGAAATGTGAGTTTATCCACTTTGGCAGTAAAAACAAGAAAATGGATTGGTGATAAATTGGGAAGGAGGGAGGTGCAATTTATATCAATCACTGAAATTAACCAGGCAAGTGCAGCAGGTGGTGAAGATACTTGTCACATTACTGTGCATCAAGAATGAACTGAGCACAAGACTCCTACGGCCACTGGGTATCAGAGTAGCACACAAACCTACATCAACACTATGCCAACAGCTAACAAGAACCCTTACCCACTATGGACAGAACCAAAACAATAAACAAGATTCCATGCAAGGACTGTGACAAACATTACATTGGCTACGAGAATACATGAACACCAACTAGCAACAAAAAGACATGACCAATATACACTCGCCTCCATGCATACAGACAAAGAGAACCACCAGTCCAATTGAGACAGCATCAGGATCCTAGGACAAGCCAAACAGAGACAAGCACGGGAATTTCTAGAGGCCTGGTTCTCCACCAAGAAGGCCAACAATAAACACGTAGAATTAGACCTTATATATACACCACTGCAAAGAAAAAATGGACCCCAGAGTTTAATTAACAAGTGGGAAAACACAACAATGTTTCATTGGAGGCTGCACTGATGATGTTACACAACAGGGTAATGAAATGTCTGCAAACTAACAAACCAGCTCTGTGAACAAACCAACCACAGCATCCACAACCCGAATTACAAATCTACTCAAGAACCTAAGGTATGCTGGCCTTCATACCGAGATGACTTGTGTACAGGAGCAGGAGTGTCTTGCCAAAGTTATACAGGGTTTTGATAAATTTATATCTGAAGTATTAGAACAAAAAACTATACAGCACAAGAACAGGCCCTTCAGCCCTCCAAGCCTGTGCCATTGAATTTTTCCCTTCCATACTAAAATAATTTTCACTTATAGGATCCGTATCCTTCTATTCCCTTTCTATTCATGTATTTGTCCAGATGTTTCTCGAATGCTGCAGTTGTGTTTGTTTCCACCACCTCCTCTGGCAACACGTTACAGGCACTCACCAGCCTTTGTGTGAAAAACTTTCTTCAAACATCTCTTTTAAACTTACCCCCTTGCACCTTGAACCTGTGTCCCCTAATAATTGATCCCTCCACTTTTCCATTCTATCCAACCCATTCACAATCGTATAAACTTCCATCAGGTTGCCCCCCAACCTCCTGCATTCCAGTGAAAACAATCCCAGTCTACCCAACTTTTCTTCAGAGATAAAATCCCCCAAGCCAGGCTACATCCTGGTAAGCTTTTTCTGTACCCTCTACAAAGCATCCAGAACTGTAGGCAATATTCCAAGTGTGGCCTATCTAAAGTTCTATAAAGCTGCAGTATAATTTGTCTTTTATTATACTCAATGTTCCTTCCAATGAGGGCAAGCATGCCATAAGCCTTTTTTATTATCTTAGCTAGCTGTGCTGCCACCTTCAGTGATCTGTGGACCCACACACCCAGATCCCTCTGCATGTCAATACTCCTAAGGGTTCTGCCGTTCACTGTATAATTTCCACCTATACTTGACCTTCCAAAATGCATCGCCTCACATTTGTTCAGATTAAACTCCATCTGCCATTTTTCTGCCTATACCTCCAATAGATCTATATTCTGCTGTATCCTTTGACAGTCCACCCCACTATCCGCAACTCCAACAATCCCTGTATCATCTGTAAATTTACTAATTAGGCCAGCTATGTTTTCCTCCAAATCATTCATGTAGATCACGAACAGCAGAGATCCTAGCACTGATTCCTGTGGTCACAACCCTCCATTCCGAAAAGCATCCTTCCACCACTATGACTAAGCCGGTTCTGTATCCATCTTAGCAGGTCATCCCTGGTCTCATGTGACTTCACCTTTTGTACCAGTCTAACATGAGAGACCTTGTCAAAGGCTTTACTGAAGTCCATATAGACAACATCAACCGCTTTTCCCTCATCAATCATCTTCGTCAGTTCCTTAAAAAACTTGATCAAATTAGTGAGGCATGACCTCCCTGCGCAAAACCATGCTGTGTGTCGCTAATAAGTCCATTTGCTTCTAAATGCATATAGATCTTGTCCTTGAGATTCTTTTCCAATAATTTCCCTACCACCAATGTGAGACTGATAGGCCTGTAATTTCCTGGATTATCCCTGCTACCTTCTTAAACAATGGGACAACATTGGAAATTCTCCAGCCCTCTGGGACCTCACCTGTGGCCAAAGAGGATACAAAGATATCTGTCAATGTTCCAGCAATTTGTTCTCTTGCCTCACTCAATATTCTGGGATAGATCCCATCAGGATCCCAAGGACTTATGTACCTTAATACTTTTTTAAAACACACAACACCTCTTCCTTTTTAATAGCAACTTGGCCTAGAAACTCGACACTCCCTCCCTGAAATCTTCCTCCACCAATTCCTTCTCGTAGGTGTATATAGACGCAAAGTATTCATTTAGGACCTCACCTACATCTTCTGTCTTCACACATGGATTCTCTTCTTTGTCCTTGAGTGGGCCAAACCTTTCCCTGGCTATCCTCTTACTTCTTATATATGACTAAAAAGCTTTGGGATTCTCCTTAATCCTGTTTACTAATGACTTTTCATGACCCCTTTTAAACCCTCTAATTCCTTGTTTAAGTTCTTTCATACTTTCCTTATATACTTCAAGGGCTTCATCAGTTCCCATCCTCTTAGACCATATACATGCTTCCGTTTTCTTTCTAACCAAGGTAATAACATCCCTGGTCATCCAAGATTCACTTAAGTTGCCATAACTATCCTTCATTCTTGCATAAACTTGCCACTCCTGAACTATTATCAACAGCTGTTTGAAATATTCCCGCACCTACATTATGGATTTACCCTCAACAGCCACCTACAATCAAAATTTTTCAGTTCTTGCCTAATGTTCTTGTAATTTTCCTTCCCTTAATTTAACACCTTCGCCCAAGAACTGCTGTTATCCATCTCCATAAGTATCTTAAAACTCACATTTGTGTGATCACTACTCCCAAAATGCTCCCCCACTGAAACTTCACTCACCTGGCCAAGCTTATTTCCCAAAACCAGGTCCAGTATAACACCTTCCCTGGTTGGACTGTTTACATACTGTGTTAAGAAACTGTCCTGAATGGTCCTTACAAATTCTGCCCCACCCAAGCTGCTAGCATGATGTGGGTCCCAGTCAATATAGGGGAAGTTAAAATCACCCACAACAACAACCCTGCTGTTTGTTCATCTTTTCAAAATCTGTCTACATATTCTCTCCTCTATCTCCCACTGGCTTTTGGGAGGCCTGTAGCATTATGATTTCACCTTTCCTATTCCTGAGTTCTATCCAGATTGCCTCACTGCATGAGTCTTCCAATGAATCCTCCCTCAGTACAGCTGTGAGATAGTCCTTTACTAGTACTGCAATTCCCCCACCCATTTTACATTCTTTTCTATCACACCTGAAACATCTAAATCCTGGGATATTCAACTGCCAGCCCTGTCCCTCTTTCAGCCAAGTCTCTGTAATCACAAAAATGTCATAGTTCCAAGGACCAACCAAAGCTCTAAGTTCATCTACCTTGCCTATTAAGCTTTTTGCATTGAAACTCATGCATTTCACACCACCTCCCCTTGTCTTTTCAGCAGTGTTTTCCTGCCTGTTCTTTTACTTAGTCATGTTTGTCTTGGTTTCTACCTCTCCCTCAATTTCTGCATCTCCTGCCCTACTCCTCTGGTTCCCATGCCCCTGCCACACTAGTTTTAAATGCTTCCCAAGCAGGCTACCAAGTACACCCCAAGGACATCAGACCCAGTCCTGCCCAGGTATAACCCATCTAGAATTTACAAGACCCACCTCCCCCAGAACCAGGCCCAATGCCCTGAGAATCTGAAATCATTCCCCTTACAACATCTTTTCAGCCACGTATTCATTCTATATATCCTGTTGTTTCTACTATGACTAGCTTGTGGCAGTGGTAATAATCCTGAGATAACTACCTTTGAGGTCTTACATTTCAACTTTCTTCCTAGTTCTCGATATTTTGCTTTTAGGACCTCATCCCTTTTTTTAACCTATGTTGTTAGCACCAATGTACACCACAACCACTGGTTGTTCGCATTCCCCCTCCAGAATTTCCTGCAACTGCTCCGAGACATCCAGGACCCTAGCACCAGGGAGGCAACACACCATCCAGGACTCTTGTTTGCAGCCACAGAAACGCCTAACTATTCCCCTTACAATTGAAACCCCTTTATCTGTGGCATTTCTATACCTATTTCTTCCACCCCGCCACCCCCGACTCTGCAGCAGAGCCAACCATGGTGTCATACTCATAGAAGAATACTCATAGAATCTCTACAGTGTGGAAACAGGCCCTTCGGCCCAACGAGTCCACACCGACCCTTGGAGCATCCTACCCAGACCCATCCCCCTATAACCCACCTAAGCTACACATCCCTGAACACTATGGGCAATTTGGCATGGCCAATCCACCTAGCCTGCACATTTTTGGACTGTGGGAGGAAACCGGAACACCTGCAGGAACTGGGTGCAGACACGGGGAGAATGTGTAAACTCCACACGGACAGTCGCCCGAGGGTGAAATCGAACCCGAGTCCCTGGCGCTGTGAGGCAGCAGTGCTAACCACTGAGCCACTGTGCCATCCCAAATTTGGTTGCTGCAATTATCCCTTCAGAGGCCATTCCCCTCAACAGTATCCAAAACATTATATCTGTTTTGCAGGGGAATAGCCACAGGAGATTCCTGCACTGTTTGCTTGGCCCTCCTGCTCTGCCTGGTGGTCACCCATTCCCTCCCTGCCTGTGGAGTCTGAGCCTGTGGTGTGACCACCTCTCTATATGTGCTGTGCACAATACTCTCCACCACATGAATGCTGCACAGTGTCCACAGGTGCCATTCCAATTCTGAAACCTGGGTTTCCAGGAGCTGCAGTTGGCGACACTTCTTGCACACATTCAGCTCCCAGATACTGGAAATGTACCCTGCTTCCCACATCGAGCAAGAGCAGCAGACTACATTTTGGAGCTCTCCTGTCATGTCTTACCCCTTTAAGTTAATTAATTATGTACAATGTTAAATTCTTTTAATTCTAAATCGAACCTTATGATGCTCTCTGCTCTGATAACAATTTCTCAAATCTCACCTGTTACTCACCAACAACAGTTTCCAGAAACTTTTTAGGATCACACTCCTTTACAATGCTGGGACTCTCGCTGCCAACGTTCCTCTCATAATGTTCTGTCTCCTCTCTTCTGAACCTTGCCTCTCCCTTTTTTTTAAGTTAGAGGAGGAAGGAGGGATAGAAACACTACAGTAATGTAACGTTGGCAGCTAACCATTCCTTAAAAGCAGGTTTTTCCACGATACCCTTCATGCCCATGCTGACTGCCAAGCCAACTCCCAGAATGCGAACGAGTGATGTCTCAGCACCCTCTTGTTGGATTTCTCAGCATCCCCTGGTGTACAGTTTTGGTCTCCTTATCTGAGGAAAGATATTCTGGTTAAGGAGGGGATGCAGCAAAGGTTTACCGGAATGATTCCTGAGATGGTACGTCTGATGAATAAAGAGAGACTGATCAGTAAAATTGTAACAGGACTGGACAGAGTAAAGGCAAGAAGGATGTTACTGATGACCAGGGAGTCCAAAATGAGGGGTCACAGTCTAAGAATATAGGGCTGGCTATTTAGGAGTGAGATGTCGAAAAATTTCTTCACGCAAAGTGCGATGAGCCTATGGAATTCTCTGTTCTAGAAAGCAGTCAAGGTCAAAACATAGTTCTTAGGGCTAATGGGATCAAATGATATGGGAAGAAAGCAGGAATAGGGCATTGATTCAATGAACAGCTATGATCATACTGAATGGCAGAGCAGGCTCTAAGGACTGTATAGCCTACTCCTGCTTCTATTTCTACTGTTGACTTTATCCATGTTATATGGTGTTATGGCAATGCTGGTTTATCACCTTCATGCCAAGCATCTTTTTTGATTTGATTTGGAAGACAGTTTTATAGCTAGACACACTTCCATTTGCCGATCCTCTACATTTGTTCATCCTGAGGTCTAAGACATATGCACGCTCATTGATCTGCTCTCATGGCTGAGATCTTTCCTAGACTACAAGTCCTGGAGTTGCACTATAACCTACCAACTCAAAGGCAGGAGAGCTACTCACTGAAATACTCAAGCTCCCATGCAAGCATTCTTCAAGCTGAATACAGGGAAAAGTACAAGGAAAAATGGTTAAATGCACATTATTACCTTCATGTAAACAATCAAATGTTATAAGAATGGTAAAGAGACAAACCAAAGTTGGCAAAGGCTTGTATTTTCTTTGTGGTACCCAAGGGATCTGAACACAGATAACAAGGTGTAGAGCTGGATGAACACAGCAGGCCAAGCAGCATCAGAGGAGCAGGAAGGCTGATGTTTCGGGCCTAGACCCTTCTTCAGAAATGGGGGAGGGGAA